>NC_048282.1:2224524-2417024 GCF_009762535.1 Notolabrus celidotus
AGGGGTGTAACGATTCATCTACTACATCGATGTATTGATTTATATTCCTATGATCCGACTACATCGATCTGTGCTCGGCAAGTTGGCCTTCTGGACGACATATATGGATCTAACATCGTTTTAAAAGGTAATAAATGGATTGTATCCATACTAGGAAATAACACATTGGATTTAAGCACGGCAGACTTTATATGGATGTTTTTTTTTAACACTTTTAATGATAAAGACTGCCTGTCTGTGATGTCATCGCCACGCACCAGCAGACAACAAATCATAGCATGGAGGACGGCAGAGGAGAAGCCGGCGAGCCAGAAATGATCAAACCACCATTGTGGTCCAGTGTGTGGAAACACTTTGGCTTTTGCAAAGACGTAGATGTTCTAAATAAGTCGCTCACTGTTTGTAGGATATGTAAAGGTCAAGTAAAGTTACCACGGCAACACCACAAATCTATCCAACCACCTACTAAGGCGTCATGGGATTTCACACAACGCCGACCGTCCAGGCACCTCTTGCAGCGTTCATCAAGGTAACATCAGCTCTGCAGAAGCCTCAGGCCTCTCTGGCATGTTTAGTCAGATCATCAGATGCCAACCTCCTGTCCCCTATTACCAAGTCCAAGCACCGCACCTTGGGGGACAGAGCCTTTGCCATCGCTGCCCCCACTCTCTGGAACTCTCTCCCTCCACACATCCGTAACTCTGACTCTCTCCTCTCATTCAAAAACCACCTCAAGACCTACCTGTTCCAAAAAGCATACCACACATGACCTCCCCCCCCGCCCCACCTCTGTCCCTGTTTTGTAGTTAGGGCCCGAGCACCACCGGTGGTGGCGAAGGCCCTATTGTATCCCTAGGGATGCAAAAAATAGAAAATTGCAGTTTTGGACCCCTGAACGTTAATGAAAGCGCGAGTATTTTTGCACACTCATCGGGCTTGGTGAAAACTGCAAGTAATTATAGGTCTCGCAAAAAAAAAATTCAGTAGCGCCCCCTAGAGGTAAAAATAACACGCTGCGCGCCAAGTTTTTTGAGCTACATGCATGAAAAATTTTACACAGATTTATGGCATCAGGACGCACAAAAAAGTCAGTGGCACCCATAGTCCAAAACTCAACAGGAAGGGCGCCACCTAGCTTTGAACAGGCAAAATTGCTCCAAAATGGGTCTGTGCAAGGGTGCATACTTTTGCTCATTTCTCTTCGCTTTTCTCCGATTCAGTCCAAACTAGGAACATTCTAAAGTAAACCCATTGAGGATTAATACGAATTAAATGCATTCCGTTCAGAAGAAAGATGTGGGCATGTCGGACTTCGGGGCGGGGCATCAAAAAAAAACGTCGGAAAATTGATTTTTGTGACTTTAAAATGCACGTAATTTCCCGTCATCCAACTAACTCGTCAGTCCATTGAAAAATTGCGACATTTTACGGGTTTCGCAAAAAAAGTCGAAAAAATGTGCTCACTGGCGCCCCCTACAGTTTTCGAAAACCCCTCCCCATTGGGGTTATTTTGAGCTACATGCCTGAAAAATTGTACGCATATTCATGACATCATGCCGCACAAAAAAGCCTCTTGCGCCCATATCCCAAACTCAACAGGAAGAGCGCCACCTAGCTTTGAACAAAAAAACGCAGCTAGCATAAGGGTGCATACTTTTGAGAGCTACTCCTAGAGTTTTTATTCGATTCAGTCCAAACAAAGCACATTCTATAGCAGACATATTGAGGATTAAATTAGTGTTAAAAGAATTCTGTTCCGATTAAAATTGTGGGCGTGGCATGTGTTGAGGCGGGGCATCAAAATGCAAGTGAGAAACAAGCCCTGCAGAACTCATTTAAACAGCAAGGAAGGAGATCCAGCAGCAAAAATGCCAAAATAAGGGTGCATACTTTTGAGAGCTCGTCCTAGAGTTTTTATCCGATTCAGTCCAAACAAAGCACATTCTATAGCAGACATATTGAGGATTAAATTAGTGTTTGAAGAATTCTGTTCAGACTAAAATTGTGGACGTGGGACACTGTCGAGTTTGGAGGTTTTCTTGTCAATCTGCCAGAAACTTGGAACATTTGCACCACCTAAGCCAGCATATACTCTCAGATCATGCTTTAGCATCACGTGGGAACTAATATCAGGCGGCTCGCGTATGTGGCGGTGGCTCGCGTAGGCGGCGGCTGCAGGTGTGCGAGGGCCCGTTCATCGCTGCTTTAATTTTATTTATGTTTTATTTTTTTTCTTTAGTTTTCACCCTATGTAAAGTGACTTTGAGTACTAAGAAAAGCGCTATATAAATTATATGAATTATTATTATTTATTATTATTTAGTCAGAGACTAGGACAAAACTCGGCTTGGGCCAAAACATCACAGCAACAACAGGAATCTAGGACTGTCCAGTATCAAGGGATTTATCTCACAGTCACACTGGTGGAATTTTTGACTAAAAAGTTACTGAATGGATTTCAAGTCACTGAATCGTTTCAGATCGTATTGTTCTAAATGAACCAATATCCTCCTTTAATCGTATCGGCAACCACGAGTCATGATATGAATCGATCGTTGTTAAAAAGAATCGTTACACCCGTAGTGTGAAAGGATGAGATAGAATGAGATTACAGGAAGAGTATGTCCCCTGTCTCCCTGTGTGTTGTCTGTATGTGGGTGTGTGTTCAGCGCCTGGTTGTTTGAGGCTCTGCAGTAGCTGCAGGGACAACACAATCACTACACGGTGATTATTTGTCATCTGTGGGCAGTGATGACAAGCTGCCTGTCCGTCGCTGCAGCTCAGATTGGCATTGATTAGGTGTCAGAGTCGATGCTCCGCTCCATCATTTGTCCATTTTGCAGAGGGCAGGACGGGGACACCGAAGCAGAAACTGCTGTTACACTGCAGCGAGGGCGACCGAACGTGACAACGGAAATTAAAAGACAGAGTGAAAGGAGAGACCTTTATAGTGGATGCTCTTTTAGGGACAACTTCATTCAAACTTATGTAACCCCTTTTTGTTACGTTAAATAATTTCAAACAAAACACTAAAGATGGACCAATATCAGAAGTCTAGGGACGCCTGGAGCCAAGGCCTGATTATTATTATTATTTTTTAACCTTTATTTTACCAGAAATAGTCCCATTGAGATACAAAGACTCTTTTTCAAGGGAGTCCTGGCCAAGACAGCAGCATAACAAGTTTCACAAATAGAACAGGACAAAACATACAGTGGCAAGTAACTATTACATTGATTTATAAATTAGCAGTGTTAAGCTTTAAAACATGAGCACAAGCTGATCAGATCATCCTTTCTCCTAGTTTTGAAATCCTCCAATCGAATTAAACAGTCCAGTTTCAGGCGACCCTGAAGCTCAGACCAAGAAGACGGAGCAAAGACATTAAAAGCACTTTTACCAAAGACAGAGCGAGTCCGAGGAATGACAAAAAGAATTTGTCCATGGGACCGAAGGTGACAGCTACTGACAACTTTAGGAGTCAATAAGGAAGGAAAAAAAAAAACAAAAAAAAAACAAAAAACAAAACAAAATTCAAATCATATCACACACACACAGATCAGGTTTGGCGGGGCCTTAGTGTTTGGCTCGGCCCTACTCGTTGGGGGTCCATCGGTGCTGGGTGGGTGGCTGGTGTCCCTGTCACCCTCCGCCCCCCTGCTGCCCCCTCCCCTGTGGGGGCCTGGTCCGCGGCTGCCCTCGGGGCCGGGTTTCCCGGGGTTCCCTCGCGGTCCTCTTGGGGGGGTGGGGGGGTGCGCAGCTGGGGGGGTGTTACTATGGCAGCCATTGGGGTGTCCCTCCATGCCCCCGCGGCCTGGTCCATCAGTCGCAGGGCGTGGGTGGGGGGCGTGGCTGGGGGGAGTGGTCGGGCCGTCTGGGGGGGGCAGGGGGGATTGGCCCTGCCACCTCCGCCCTCCCCCTGCTCCGGCACGCCGGTTGGTGGGCTCTGGTCCTGGTCCTGCCCGTCTGCCTGGCTGTCTGCTCCTGGTGCCGGGCCCCCTCGGCCCTCGGCCCTGGTGGCTCCTTTGGCTCCGTCTTGGGGGGCTGTGGGGGCGGTGTTGTGGGGGTGTCCCTTGGGGGGGCTGCGGGATCTCTCCCCCCTCGCCCCCCTTTTCTCCTACTGGGTGACCTGGGGGTCGCCCTGGGTGCTCCGGCGGTACCTGCTTGCTTCCGGTCCGAGTCCTTGGCTTGTCCCCTGGCCTGGGTCTCCCGCGGCGGGTTGGGTCCTTCGGTCTGACTGCTCTCGCGGCCCGGGTGCCGGGCCGTACCGCTCGGCTGATCTGACCCAAGTGGTTTCATCTGCACCAGTGGTGGTCTTGTTACACAAATAGAACACAGCACGGTGGCAACCCTCTGCGACCCAAGCTTCAGTAATGATTGTGGACACTAAGGGTTGCTTAATCATTAGAATCACCACACGGAGTTTTTTTTTTTGGCATCATGGTGAGATGGTCCCTCTCCATCTAAGTGTGTTAGGTCTCTCTCTCATTCTCTCTCCCTGTCCCTTTGTATATCCTTATGTAATCTTTCTTTCACTTTCTCTTATTTTTATTTTTTTTTTGGTCCACCTAGGTGTGCACGCCCTCTTTTACAGAACATGATATTAGCTGTCAATAAAAGATAGGCCAGAATTCTAAGAGGGATGGTGATGGTTGCATGCACACAGTCACAAGCACAGAAGAAAAAGGTTTTCTTTCTTTTCTTTTGCTGCAAGAATAAATTGCATTAATATTTGACAGTTTGTGACAAACATGACACAAACCAGAAATATATATGCAGACAAGAGAAGAGAAAAAAAGCGGAAAAGAAAGAAAAAAAAAGGGAAAAAAAAAAAAAAGGAGTCAATAAGGAGCATAAATAAGACGGCAGCTCCTGTAGTATGGCCTTATAAAGAAAGACATACCAATGCTCCATTCTTCTGTTGTATAAGGAAGACAAGCCCACCTTCTCATACAAGATACAGTGATGTGTGCGGAAACCTAAACCAGAAACAAACCGCAATGCAGCATGGGACACAGAGTCCAACATTTTCAGAGAGGCTGAGGAAGCATGCATATAAAGAACATCACCAGAATCAATTACAGATACAAAGGTTGCTAGAATGAGCTTTTTACACGCAGCAAAGGAAAAACAGCGTCTGTTTCTATAAAAGAAACCCAACTTCACCCTCAGTTTTTTAGTAAGACTCTCATGATGATTAAAAGAAAGATTTTCATCTAAGAGAAAACCCAAGTATTTAAATGTCGGGACACATTCGATTTCCTCATTTGTGGAGGTGAAAATCTTAGAGTCATTTTTCACCGTCCTCTTGGACTTGGAGAAATACATCACCTTAGTCTTGTCGGCATTTAAAACCAGCCTTAGTTTACAAAGATTCATTTGTACTGTGTTGAATGCAGCTTGCAGTTTGCTAATTGCACTTGATAAGGACGATTATTAGTAAAGAAGCACAACACAAAGATGGCTTTTTGAACAATGCGTGTATTAAACACAGTTACCGCAGATTCAAGTAAACAGAGCACAATTTACCAACAAGAATAAACAAAAGAAATTTAAAGTGTGCGCATAAAATAATTTCCCCCCTTTTCAAAGTGTTTGAGTCAAGTCGTGTAGTTTTTAGTCTTAAATTAAGTAGCTAGATCGATCGCTGGGTCCCAATCCAGGGGAGAGTGTTTCTTTATCACCAAAGGAAATCAGTCTTAGATGAAGCAGTCTTTGAAATCTCCTTTCAGAATTTCTTTTTTCCGAGGGTGATCCTTCTCAATGGATGAACTTGGGGTGCTGAATCGCCTCAGAACTCTGTCCCTTACCAAAACCTGACCACTGATAAAAATGAATCAATATACCCTCGGTCAGAATAACAGTCGTGACTGTACAGTCATGGCCAAAAGTTTTGAGAATGACACAACTATTAATTTTCACAAAGTCTGCTGTTTCAGTTTTTATAATGGCAATTTGCATATACTCCAGAATGTTATGAGGAGTGATCAGCTCAACTGCAATTAATTGCAAAGTCCCTCTTTGCCTTGAAAATGAACTTTATCACCAAAAACACATTTCCACTGCATTTCAGCCCTGCCACAAAAGGACCAGCTAACATCATTTCAATGACACACAGGTGTCACACACATTAACACAGGTGTGGGTGTTGATGAGGACAAGGCTGGCGATCAATCTGTCATGATTGAGTGACTGGACATTTTAAAAGGAAGATGGTGCATGACACCATTGTTCCTCATCTGTTAGCCATGGTTACCTGCAAGGAAACACGTGCAGCCATCATTGCATTGCACAAAAAGGGCCTAACAGGGAAGTTTATAACAGCGAGTAAGATTGCACCTCAGTCAACCGTCTATCCAATTATCAAGAACTTCAAGGAGAGAGGTTCAATTGTTGCCAAACAGGCTCCAGGGCGCCCAAGAAAGTCCAGCAAGCACCAGGACCGTCTCCTGAAGGTGTTACAGCTGCGGGATCGGGCCACCACCAGTGCAGAGTTTGCTCAGGAATGGCAGCAGGCAGGTGTGAGTGCATCTGCACGCACAGTGAGGCGAAGACTTTTGGAGGAAGGCCTGGTGTCAAGGAGGGCAGCAAAGAAGCCACTTCTCTCCAGTAAAAACATCAGGGACAGACTGATATTCTGCAGAAGGTACAGGGACTGGACTGCTGAGGACTGGGGTAAAGTCGTTTTCTCTGATGAATCCCCTTTCCGATTGTTTGGGGCATCTGGAGGAAGGCTTGTTCGGAGAAGACGAGGTGAGCGCTACCATCAGTCCTGTCTCTTGCCAACAGTGAAGCATCCTAAGACCATTCATGTGTGGGGTTGCTTTTCGGTCAAGGGAGTGGTCTCTCTCACAATCTTGCCTAAAAACACAGCCATGAATAAAGAATGGTACCAGAACGTCCTCCGAGAGCAACTTCTCCCAACCATCCAAGGGCAGTTTGGTGATGAAGAATGCCTTTTCCAGCATGATGGAGCACCTTGCCATAAAGCAAAAGTCATAACAAAATGGCTCGGGGAACAAAACATTAAGATTTTGGGCCCTTGGCCAGGAAACTCCCCAGATCTTAATCCCATCAAGAACTTGTGGTCAATCCTCAAGAGGCGGGTGGACAATCAAAAACCCACAAATTCTGACAAACTCCAAGCATTGATTATGCAAGAATGGACTGCCATCAGTCAGGATTTGGTCCAGAAGTTGATTGACAGCATGCCAGGGAGAATTGCAGAGGTCTTGAAAAAGAAGGGTCAACACTGCAAATATTGACTTATTGCATGAATTCTGTGTAATTCTCAATAAAAGCTTTTGATACTTATGAAATGCTTCTAATTGTATTTCATTATACCATAGAAACATCTGACAAAAACACCTAAAAACCCTGAAGCAGCAGACTTTGTGAAAATGTAATATTTGTGTCATTCTCAAAACTTTTGGCCATGACTGTAGGCCGTACGGCTGTTTTTAGCTTCCACTGAGGCTTGGTTAGCCAGAACAAATTTCAACCAATGCATGACACTGATTGGTCCATCTTCTGGTCAATCAAAATACAGTCATACAGTTTAATCACCTATTTTACTATGGTTTTCTTGCCTGGGTTACACTAAGGTAATATTTTCAGCCAATCAACCACTTAATGAATCTTCAGATCTGGAGTAGTCTTTTGTGTTTTGTTGTGTTTCTGAAGAACTGAGTTGAAGAGGAGGAGGCTGTTCACAAATCAATAAGCTATAAGCATTAATTCCCACACATGGCGAGCAGGATACCCCTGACAGTCTAATCAATAGAAAGAAAATGGGAAAGGACACATGGGAGATTGCAGACAGGCAACATCAGCTGAGCTGAAATTACAGACTGAGGAGAAAAAATCTAATTATAGTCAATGTACTGCTTTCTGTTTCTGTAAAGTGCATACATGTTACAGATGTGGAACACCAAACAGACCAATATGTTGAAAGATATTCCTCAGCACTCCTGTTGTTAATTTCTGGGTTTGTTGATTACATCTATCAAAGGAAATTCCTCAAAATCAACTGCAATAAATCGGAACTCATTGTGCCCAAATCCCTCCTCCCCTCCCCCCAGAACTTCTCACTGAGCATCCACAACCACACAGCCACACCCTCCCCAGTAGTCAGTAACCTTGGCATCATCCTCGACCCCACTCTCTCATTCAAACTACATATCAGAAACATCACCAAAACATCCTTCTTCCACCTCCGCAACAGTGCACGCCTCAGATCCTCTCTCTCCTCTCTCTCCTCCTCTGCTTCTGAACACTCATCCACGCCTTCATAACCTCCAGACTGGACTACTGCAAAAGCATCCTCTATGGCCTTCCCTCCACTGACCTCCAAAAACTACAATATGTCCAGAACTCAGCTGCCCGGTTACTCACCCACTCCCGCTCCAGAGCCCACATCACACCCATCCTTCAGCACCTCCACTGGCTCCCCCTACAGCACCGAATCCACTTCCAGATCCTGCTCATCACCTTCAAAGCCCTCAATAACCTCGCCCCCTCATATCTGACGACCTCCTCAACGTTACTTCCCATTCAAGACCAAGCACCACATCATGGGGGACAGAGCCTTTGCCATCGCTGCCCCGGCTCTCTGGAACTCTCTCCATCCAAACACCCTCAACTCTGACTCTCTTCAATCCTTTAAAAACCACCTCAAGACCTTCCTGTTCAAAAAAGCACACATAACCTCTACTCCCGCCCCACCTCTGTCTTTGTTCTGTTTTATCTATTTGCTTTATTTTTATCTTTATTTTTATTTTTCTGTAAGCGCTACACAAATCCGATCAATTATTATTATTATTATTATTAAATTCAGCGTCATTACAACCAGACTACACTCTGAAACATCTGTAGACATCATCACAACGTCCAACGGTCAGCTGAGGACGGACACTTGCAGAACTAATTCTGAGCTTTGATGTGAAAATACAAAAGTGGACGGCCATTTTTCATTATCCCAACATCAGCCGTCACTAGGTTTAGCTGAACCAGCACACACACAGGGGGAGTCACCCTGAGGTCCCTGCAGTCTGTTTTCATGTAGGATATAATAACTCATCAGTGGCAGTACAGCTGTAGAGAGCAGGGGGAGGTCAGAGGAGAGAGGAAGTAAACACGAGGAGGTGGAGGGTCAGAGATGGAAATTGAGTGAGGGGAAATTAAAGGGACACTAACATGCAGGACTTGGATTTGGAAAAAGAGAAAGATGTGAAGTGGCTGTTGTAGAATATGTTACCATGTTTATGTCAGCAAAACCTTAAAAATAACCTGCTATAACTTCCTTGGTACAGGGCAGTGGCAGATCTTCTGCGGGTTTGAGTGCCCCCCCTCCCCTCCCCTCCCCTCCCCAACTTTCATTAGTTCTTCAAGCTGTCAATCAATGAAGAGCTCACAGTGCCCTATTACCCCTCTTGAACACTATGCCATCAACACACAGGCCTGCTGGTTGTACCTAAAGTCTCTAAAAGTAGTATGGGAGGTAGAAGCTTCAGTTGTCAGGCCCCTCTCCTTTGGAATCATCTACCAGTCAGGGTCCGGGAGGCAGACACCCTCTCTGCTTTTAAGAGTAGGCTTCAAACTTTCCTTTTTGATAAAGCTTATAGTTAGAGCTGGATCAGGCTTGGACCAGCTCTTAGTTATGCTGCTATAGGCTTAGACTGACACAATGGTATCCTATCTTCCCCACTAATCACTTACTTTAACTCTCCCTGTCCGATTAAAGTTACTAACCATAGACATTATGTTATCATGTAACAGGCCTGCTGGTCGTACCTAAAGTCTCTAAAAGTAGTATGGGAGGTAGAACCTTCAGTTATCAGGCCCCTCTCCTTTGGAATCATCTACCAGTCAGGGTCCGGGAGGCAGACAACCTCTCTACTTTTAAGAGTAGGCTTCATACTTTCCTTTTTGATAAAGCTTATAGTTAGAGCTGGATCAGGCTTGGACCAGCTCTTAGTTATGCTGCTATAGGCTTAGACTGCCGGGGGAACTGACACACTGACACACTGGGATTCTTTCTCGCCCCCTTCCCCCCATCACTTACTTTAACTCTCCCTTACCTCTTTTCGACCAACACAAACCCTGCTGGTGCTCACGCTGGTTTGGAGCTGGTTAAACTTGCGAACCAGCGCGGCACCCGATTGTTTTTTCCGCCCGCTCAAGAGGCACATCATAACGTCAGATTTTCGTGACCGCTTTTCCCTGCAGCGCTAGCGAGCTTTCCCTCACAACAACAACGATGGCGGACAACAGCAGCTTTTCTCCAATGCAATTACATGTTGTGTCAAAGATGCAGCCAGGAAGGAGACCGCTGACTCTGATATGGATTCAGACGACAGCATCAGTAGAAACACACGCTTGCCTGCACCCAGCCAGCCATTTGCTGCACCTAAAGGTCCCCAATGCAGACTATTTGTCATAAACCCACCATGTAGCAATATGTGAATTGCTCTTTTGTATTTCTCTCCTGATTGAGTGTACTTTTCTATCAGTTTTTGTGATAAAAGGTCAGACCTGGCCACCTCAGGATGTTATTACATCATTTGCATTGCTTAGAGATCCGTTCAAGAAATGCTTTAAAATCTACCTGAGATACTTATGCTTTGAAAATGATTTAATTCTGTTGTTTTATGATGGCCCCTCTGATTAAACTGTTGTACCCCCCACCTCAAAATAATCTGGATCCGCCCCTGGTACAGGGATGACTAGACCACGATGCACACATAACGAAATAGAGTTAAAAGAAATACATGTACTACAATTACTCATGGGAGAAAAAAACTGCAAACAGAGAGCTATGGATGGATCCAGCATGCTCTGTTTTACTGTTATTGATGACATATAGATCTATCAATCAATCAATCAATCAATCTTTATTTGTATAGCGCCAAATCACAACAAACGTTATCTCAAGACGCTTTTAAAAACATAGGAGGTCTAGACCACACTATGTCAAATTATGAACAGAGACCCAACACCAAGACAGGGTAAGACCCACCTTAATCCATCATGAGCATTGCACATCGCAGTATTTAGCTAGTTACAGTGGTGAGGAAAAACTTCCTTTTAACAGGCAGAAACCTCATGCAAACACACTATACACACACACACATGCTGCATTACACCACACTGTGTTTTCTTTGTCTCCCCTGAGACTACTTAGCGTTACAGCTACCTTCAACCCAACACGACATTTTACTGCCCTTCAGTACTAAAGCAAGCACACACACACACACACACACACACACACACACACACACACACACACACGCACACAAACACAAACACACTCGATCACAGGACATTTTATTGATTAGTACCTGAGAAACCTGATTGGTCAGTTAAACGGTGGAATCTACTCCCATTGGATTTACAGAAGCCTGGACTGTAATTTGACTGGCCAAAGTGCTCCAGGGGGTGTTTTCTATTTGTTTCACACTGTGTGAGTGTGTGTGTGTGTGTGTGTGTGTGTGTGTGTGTGTGTGTGTGTGTGTGTGTGTGTGTGTGTGTTTGCTGGGCAGGGAACATCAATTTACTCCGCTCTCCGAGGGGATTCACAGAGATAGTACACCTGCTCTTCTCTTTTCCTCGCTTTCTCTTTCCCATAAACTCTCTGTGTGCCGCACAGCTTTAGTTCCGTACTTCTCCCTCCTCAGAAGATCTGAATCTCAAATTCTATTTATTGAATGATGATGATGATGATGTGATGATGAGTTAGAACAAATGATATGCTGTGTTCAAAATGACAAACTCACTCCCTACTCCCTGATCCCTACCTCCTAGATGTTGAGTTGTAAATAATGGGCTATAAAGTGAGCGTGATAAAACACATTTTGGACTCTCCTTGCTGTCTTTCCAGATGCTGAATAATGATGTCATTGCAGTCGTGCATTTAAAACGTGCAGCTTAACTCTGGCTTGAGATTAGTGGTAATCAAGAGCATGAATTTCTGTGATTACAAATATACTGAACCTATTAAAAAAAAACGATGATACATGAAAGTATTTTTAAAATACTGGAACCCTACATTCTGCAACATGACTTTCATCATCATGATGTCATCATGTCTGTGTCTTTCAACCCTTATTCAAATCATTCTGTTAAAGGAAGCGCATGAGGGTTTATATTCCTCACATGGTGACGATCAGGTGTACACTACTTTTCACATTGCATTATGGGAAACAGTAAAACCCACTCTCAATTTACCGGTCAATCTACGTTCCGACCCTCACCTATGGTCACGAGCTGTGGGTAGTGACCGAAAGAACGAGATCGCGAATACAAGCGGCCGAAATGAGCTTTCTCCGCAGGGTGGCTGGGCTCAGCCTTAGAGAGAGGGTCAGGAGCTCAGACATCCGGGAGAGGCTCAAAGTAGAGCCGCTGCTCCTCCGGATCGAGAGGAGCCAGATGAGGTGGTTCGGGCATCTGGTTAGGATGCCTCCCGGGCGTCTCCCTGGGGAGGTGTTTCGGGCATGTCCGACTGGGAGGAGGCCACGGGGAAGGCCCAGGACACGCTGGCGAGACTATGTCTCTCAGCTGGCCTGGGAGCGCCTCGGTATCCTCCCAGAAGAGCTGGTGGAAGTGGCCGGGGAGAGGAGTGTCTGGGCTTCCCTGCTGAGACTGCTGCCCCCGCGACCCGGACCCGGATAAGCGGAACAAGATGGATGGATGGATGGTAAAACCCACTATAAGGGCATTTTAACTCTCACCTATAATACAGACAGCACAACAAAATGATGCATTCATAATCTAGAGCAGGGGTTCCCAAAGTATGGTTCAGGACCCCCTGGGGGGTAGAGACACAAATGGGGGGTCGTGAGATTTCTTCAAGAATGTTTTTTTCTGAAAAATGACATCTGAAAAAATTTATATATAATAATAATAATAATAATAATAATACATTTTATTTATAAAAGCGCTTTAAAAGATTCTCCAAGCGCTTTACAGAAAAATAAGATCAAATGATACAATAGAAAAGCAAAGGAAAACAGTGCAAAAAAAAAAAGCAAAGAAGAGCAAGGCAGCAAAATAAAACAAAACAAGAAAAAAATCAATCAATTCTAGTTTAAAAGCCTTTGTAAAAAGGTGTGTTTGGAGTCCGGATTTGAATTTGGTGAGTGAGGGAGAGAATCTGAGGTGTTAGGGGAGAGAGTTCCAGAGGGTGGGGGCAGCGACAGAGAAGGCCCTGTCCCCCCAGGTTCGGTGCTTGGGTTTGGTGAGAGGGGTGAGGAGGTTGGCGTTGGTGGAGCAGAGGAGCAGAGGTTGCGGGAGGGATTATATGGCTGCAGAAGGTCGGTGAGGTAAGAGGGAGCTAGATTGTGGAGGGCTTTATAGGTGATGAGGAGGATCTTGTACTGAATTCTTGAGGGGATGGGAAGCCAATGGAGGTTCTGGAGGACTGGGGTGATGTGGTCTCTGGAGCGGGAGTGAGTGAGGAAGCGTGCAGCTGAGTTTTGAATGTATTGTAATTTGTTGAGGAGGGTGTTGGGTGTACCGTAGAGGATGCTATTGCAGTAATCGAGTCTTGAGGTGATGAAGGCGTGGATGAGAGTTTCAGCTGCTGTGAAGGAAAGGGAGGGGCGGAGATGGGCGATGTTTTTGAGGTGGAAGAAAGCAGTTTTTGAAATATTGTTAATGTGTTGTTGAAGTTGATTAAATACTTTAGTTTAATTACCTTGTTTTCTTATGTTTACCTTCCTATTTTTGTACTGTTTATGTTATTATTTCTTTATTATTTTTTCGGATTTGTTTTCTTCTCTTTGTTGGTTTTGTATTACTAATGTGTTACTTATAATTTATTAACTGGTGGCGAACAAAGACATTCAGAAAATATGCAATAAAAAAGTTGAATGACAAAAGTTATCTTAAAATATTATTTTTACCCATTATTGTAAAAAATATCAACATAGTAGCTAAACTTGAAATAAAACCTTGAAAATAGAAAGTGTAATGAGTTTTCTGCCTTTCTTTGTTTCCAGATGACTCCTAAGTTTAGAGTTAGTGAACAGTTCATTATCAAAAGCATCAGTAGCAGCAGGTTCATTCATAACAGCACAGGAAACACAGACACATGCTCATATAGGGTCATTTTCTGCAGACCAGCTAAATGAAGACACATTAAATCACTTTGAGGGACAGTGGGGGACGCGAGTCTTTGGCACCTATATTTTGGGGGTCGCGGGCCTGAAAAGTTTGGGAACCTCTGCGCTAAGCCACATGCGCCCAAGCTTTTATGATTTTGAATCTTTATTTTATCAGATCTAATTCTAACGAGATACAGCAACTCATATGACATTCACATAAAGAATTTGAAAGGAGTGAAACTCTTTGTCTGTATTCATTGTTGAAAAAATCTGAGACATGCACTGATAACAATAAATCAGACAGTCAGGAAACAGGCAAGGCTTTTTACTGTGTATGTAACATGATAACCTGTCTCCTTTCCTTGTTCCTTTAGCTTATAAAGGACACTACATTATATAAGTCGAGACTCTTAGGTAGGGTCATTTTCTACAGACCAGCTAAATGAAGACACATTAAATCACTTTGAGTGACAGTGGGGGTCGCGAGTCTTTGGCATCTATTTTGGGGGTCGCAGGCTGAAAGGTTTGGGAACCCCTGCTCTAGAGCACTATAAAGTTTGGTAGCGGGTGATTTCAGACACAGATGTGGAAAAACACTTTAATTCATGCTAATAATTGTACACTTTTTGTGTTGTATTTGTGACTGTATATGCTGTTATTACTGTTTTAGATGTTGGTTTTATTGTTATTTATTTCTGTCATCTATTCTATCCATATCATCTCAGCAGATGTGTGTCTAACATGAGTCTGGTCCTGCTGGAGGTTTCTGCCTGTTAAAGGACGTTTGTCCTTGCCACTGTAGCTTGCTAAATTAATTGAATGACTTTCCTATTAAATCAAAATACTAATGTTTATGCCAGGTAGATTATAGCAACTCAGGTAAACAAGATGTAACATAGTGCTGTATACAAAGAGTTAAATGAGCCTTAATGATGGATTACATTACACAGATACATCTTCCCCTTCAAAGCATGTGATTGAAACAACGGGCTCTTTCAACGTTCGAAATGTGAAACCTGAATGAGACACTTATTCAACATCCATTATACTTCAGGAAAACAGATGTCCCCTGGCTACAGACACTATTAACATAATAAAGTGGAGGAAAGTGCAGTATCTATTTGTGAAGATGGTAATTTGAGCTGTGGACAAGTAGAGAAGTGGAGCTGACAGCCTGCCTGAGAGATGTGTCACTAAATATAGTGATTCATAATAAATGTGAGGCTGCAGGAGGAGTTTGACAGCTGCACAGGAGCTCCTGCTGAGGTACAGTTTTTACTCTCACAATCCTTTACTTTGATCTCTTTCTCTGCTTCTGTTTCCTGCTGTCTCCTTCTTAATGTCATCATTCTTACTTTCCTGTTACTTATATATCTGGGTTTTTTTATTTTACAGAAACACTCCGGGAGTCTGGAGTGTGCAGCTGTGATTCTGCAGTGTTTGTAAGCAGTCAGTATTTGGCAAGCTAGCTGCAACTGTGGAGGAAGCTCATTTTTTATATATAACTCAGAGAAAACTGGTTTCAATCAATCAATCAATCAATTGTTATTTATATAGCTCAACAAACGTTATTTCAAGACTCTTTCCAAACAGAGCAGGTCTAGACTGTACTCTATGTTTTATTATGAATAAAGACCCAACATTATGACAGGATAAGATCCAGTCCCATCTTACAGACAGGACTCAGTCTGATCTCATCTTAATCCACCATGAGCAGAGCACTTTGCAGCATTTAGCAAGTTACAGTGGCAAGGACAAACTTCCTTTAACAGGCAGAAACCTCCAGCAGGACCAGACCATAGACTTTAAAAAAAATGGACATCCGATCGCTCAGCTGGAAGTGAGGCTTCCACCAAAAGTGACTCCCTGGTGGCTGGCTGCAGTATAGGTCAAAAACTCTCTCAGTCAAACTTTAAAAAATAAATACACGTGGTACGAATGTTTCTCACATCCGTATGCTGTGGTGATATGTAGTTATTATTTGACTGTGTTGTGTTCAAGGCCTCTTTTTTCTGAACAGTTTCTTTGTCGTTAGTTATTAGAGGTTAAAAAACGGGGTTTTACATCCGGATCCACTTTGATTGACAGCTGCTGTAGAGAGAAACTCCATAGGACCTCGGGATGGTATGCTGTACGGCGGAGCTCGTTACCGTGGCAACACATAAATTACCGTGGCAACACAGAAATTCTCTACAGCGCAGACTCTGGCTTCAAAATTGGCTGCGCATTCGAACAGGGTTCTTTGGCTTCAAAACCGTACAATTGGGAAAAGGCGGAGCAACGCTGTCCATTTTTTTTACAGTCTTTGGACCAGACTCATGTCAGACACACATCTGCTGAGACTGTGTTGTGTTTTCCTTTGGGAAAAGTCCAAATCAAGTCTGGTCAATTGAGTCATAAATAATGAATTACATGTTAAAAATCTTAAGTAAATGTGAACATGAATAAAAAAACATGTATGATTGAGGAACACATGCCTGTCGTCATTTTATCATTTTTCCTGAGTTTTTATTCAAGTGAAAAGTACAATTGCGTCATTAGGCCTGCAAAAGTGAATTCCTGTCACGGCTGTGGCAGTGTTTTCTCTCCTCTCTTGTTTCACCCCTCCTCTCTTCCTTTGCCCTCTCCTTCCTGTGTGCATGGTGTAGGTGTGGCTCAGTGCTTCTGCGTGTAGACACACCTGTGGGCAATCCCAATCTGTGCAACTACATAAACCTGGTCCTCCTGCCACTTCAGTGCCGGATTATTCCTTCGCTGATGCTCATGTGTGGATACTTTTACAGACTGCAGTGTAGAGAAAATACTAGCTCTGTAACTAATAAATATGTCATGGCAAGGCAAGGCAGCTTTATTTGTATAGCGCCCTGCATAAACGAGGGCAACTCAATGTGCTTTACATTAAAACATTAAAAGCATTGGAACATTCAGACAGGCATAAAAGAACACAATTAAAATGACAAATATAATTAAACAGAAAAGAAAAGGAAAATTAGAAATATATTAAAAATTAAATCAAAATTTGCATTTAAAGTGAGTTAAAATAATCTAAGATAGGAAGTCAGTAGCAAATAAAATGTCTTAATCTTTGATTTAAAAGAGGTGAGAGTTGGAGCAGACCTGCAGCTTTCAGGGAGTGTGTTCCAGATATGTGGTGCATAATGACTAAACGCTGCTTCACCATGTTTCATTCTGACTCTAGGGACTGAAAGCAGACCAGTACCTGATGACCTCAGAGGTCGATGTGGTTCATAAAGTAGTAGCAGATCAGCAATGTATTTTGGGCCTAAACCATTCAGAGCTTTATAAACCATCAGCAGGATTTTAAAGTCTATTCTCTGACAGACAGGAAGCCAGTGTAGGGATCTATAAGAACTAAGGATCTGTCATGATGAATTGGTTAATGTTGTGAAGTTCTTAGTCTCCTTCCCTCCCTTTTCTTTTTCTGTTTCCCTTTCACTGTGTTTGTCTTGTTTGTCTGCTGACCTGGAGATGGGCGTGGACTCAACTCCCCTTGCAGCTATCAAGTCTGCTCACCTGCTGCTAATCTACCAGACCCTCTTGAATTGTGTTTTCTTTAAATCCTTTTTCCCCCCCCTGAAACAAATTAACCTTGTGTATCTCTACAACTTCTCAACAACCAAACACCCAGCTCCAGGACCACAGCCAGCCACTCACCATCCACCCTGGGAACCTGAACTCTACCTGCAAGTTATCTCATTAAAACCCTGTTTTCAAGACTTCATCCTCGCCTCCATTTGTGTCTGTACTGTGGGTCCTAACCTGGATTCGTTACAACAATGTATGGATTTGGAAACTCTTTCAGAAACTGGTCTAGAAGCAGCTGAGATCAGCACCATGGACAGAGGCTACATCCAAATGCAATCACTACAACCTGCCAGCAGGGGGACAAACAGCTACCTGTGCTCTGAGTGCTGTGTTTCTGGTTTACTTCAGTCTGGACGATGGGCGATACTACACAGAGTAATGTGATACTAGGCAGTTTATCATGGGGGGCGGGCACCCTGTGAGGTGGGGGGGTCCCCAAAGGATAGGGAAGGAAAAAGAAGAAGAAACACAGAGTGGACAACAGGCAATGAGGAAGAGAGAGAAAAGGAGGGAGGAGAGAGAATGAGGGATGCAGCAGCAGTTGAATATAAACCAGTGAGCTGCTGCAGCTGGATTGTTCAAATTCCACACACACACACACACACACACACACACACACACACACACACACACACACACACACACACACACACACACACACATTATGGAAGTCCAGGACCGAAAAGCACCAATCAGTGGAAACCATTTCCCTGCTATTCTTTCCCACAGGAGTTTGGTGATCAGTGTTTGTCTTTCTTTTCTTACATAAACCAGATTTCATCGTAGTTTTGGAAGCCGATGACGTCTCTACCATTCACTTTGCTCATTTTCAGTCCTTTTTTTTCCGCCCCATCATTTCTCTGTGTTCCTCCCCCCCTCTCTGAATAATGGTACAGCCTGGGCCTAACCTTTTTGCCTGTTTCCATTTCCCTCTCCTTTAACCATCCATCACTTTCTCTACCATTTTCCCCTGGACGCGTTCCCCGCTCACTCTCTCACACTTATTGCTTAGATTTGACACCATGAAAGCAATAACAGCGTGTGTGTGTGTGTGTGTGTGTGTGTGTATGTGTGTGTGTGTGTGTGTGTCTCTGTGTGCAAATATGTAGGGTGTGCTTTGCATGTGTGCTAAATGCTCTCTCTCTCTCCTTGTTTATCTATCGCACTCTCTCTTCTGTATTGCTGAGATTTGTCACAGTTCATATGAAATAAGATGCCGTGTGTGCGTGTGTGTGTTGGTGTGTTTATTGTGAGCTTGGTGAATCCAAGCTATAATGACACCCTTAATGCATATCTTGTGACACACACACAAACACACTGGTTTTCCACGCTGCCATTACTCGTCATGTCTCTCGTTCGGGATGAAAAACATGCCAGTGACAGAGCTAATATAACAGCCTACGTCTGAACACACATGGACAGATTATCTAAGCATGTACAAATGTGATATGGCATGTTTTGAATCTGTGTGTGTACATGCTGTTTTGCGTGGTGCTTCAGTGAGATAAAATCAGGGCAGCATCATAAAACACTATATCATAGCGTGTCATGCAGTCTGGAATCATTCCCTCTTTGCATCTTTTCACCTTCCTCGTGTTGTGGAGGTTTAGTGAAACTCAGACTCAGCTGACTCAGAGTGGAAGGACACTTTAAGGATTTGGTTTCCAAAAGCCAGTTAAGGTGAACTTTGAGTCAGTTTCTATGAAAACCTACTCTGTGTCTAATCCCGAGTTTCTTCTCCTCTTCTGCTGAAGCCTGCAGACCGACTTTCAGCCGGATGCATCCCTCATAAACGTCTTTAGACGATCATTAAATATCTGATGAGGATATTTTGAAATCTTAATAAAAACTAAACTAGTTTGCATTCCCAGGAACTCCCTCTGTGTTTCAACAGCTGTGTAAACTCCACAAACACTGACACATTCAGCTGAAGGTCTCCAGTTTACAGGGTCACTTTTAAAACCGGAACACCGGGAGAGACGCATTCACGGTGGGCTGAGAGAAGACTACTGTTACAAGCTGCTAAATCAAGAGAATCACAGCTTCTTCTTTTGAAAAGTACACACACATACAAAAAAGATAGAACAAATAAAAACTAATGAAAGAAAGAGAAATCAAGTGAATCACAGATGTGTGTGATGTTATTGTGGACGGAGGGAGGAATAAAAACACTGAGGTTAATCTACCAATCAGACACGTTCAGCATTGCAGGCCCTGCAAGATGAAGTCCTGGGACTTTTGAGAAGTACTACTCCCCTAGCAGGGACTTTTTAGGGGGGAGATTATCTACCCCAGAACTAAATTTAGACCCTGGTTCCTCCGGTTGAAACGCCTGTAGTTCAGGGGTAAATTCTGCGGTGGAAAAACGCCTTTAGTCACAGTTATTTTGTATGGTTGAAAAACATTTCCTAACGTTTATGTCATTGTTAGTCACACAGCCTGTTGTAGGTAGCCATTAACCCTGTAGGTTTACATTACCATTTGTTAGCGCTAGTGAGGTTTAATGCATTCAGTCAGTGCTGCTGTTGTGCTCGTGTGCTGATAGTGTTTATGCTGTCCTGCATTGTAGAACCACACGCCCATATGTAAAGTAACCTGTTATTAACAAACCCATTGAAGATAATACATCAGTACCCCTGCGTTCTTTCTTATGCGCTATAGTAGTCACATTCTTCCAACAAATCACAGTTACAGTTTCAGTGGCTTAGGTGTCATCACCCTTCTACCTTATAGGTCTTTATTGTGATACATCTGAAAGACGTGATCTTGTTCATGCACTCTGGCTCACAGTGCTGAGAGCTCGTCTTACACACTGACATGTGATTGAATCAATCCTTTGACCAGCTCATGAGAGATTTTACACTTAATGTTTCACTCATCTCTGTCATCGTCAGTCATTCAGGAAATTATGCGTTGGATGTTACCGACTTGCCTAAAATAATCCACCTATTCAGTCCCAAAGCATTTTTCAATTTCTGCAACATAATGACACGCTTCCAAATGCCAATGAAGAAACAGAAAATAGATACAGAGGGGGGAGGAAGGGGGAGAAAGAGGGGGAGAGAGTGGGGGGAGGAGAACAGCTGCAAGGAAAATGGGAGGGACGAGTGGAGGAGGTAATGGAGCAGAAACCCATCAAGCTCCAGTCTCGAGGGCAGGACGGACAGCAGAGGAAAAGCAACACCCCCCCAAAACACCAACAGAATGGAGCAGCCCGCCGAGGAATCATCCATTCAGACAGCTGCACAGGGGAGCTGAGCTGAAACTCAGTAAATGGATCTGGCTGAATATACCCTGTAATTTATTTCTCTCTCTCTCTCTCTCTCTCTCTCTCTCTCTCTCTCTCTCTCATGGGAGTATTGCGAACTCTGACCACCTCTCTCTCTCTCTTTTTAATTCTCTTGCTCGGTCTGTCAGATTTGCTCCCAGTTTCATGGCTGAGTCATAATCTAAGTCATTCCCTTGATTTCTCTCTCCTCACAGTTCTTCACTTTCACTTTCTATTCCCATGGTTGTCTTGTTTCCCCCGTTCTCTCTTCTCCCCCTGTCTTTTCTCTAATATCTCTTTCTCTCCTCCAAATGCATCATACCTACTCTGCATTCTGTCTTTTGCAGTACATGTAGTTATTAAAGGGAAGGGACTGAGTTGTCCTCTTCCTGTGTCCTTCTGAATTGTTTATCTGTGTGTACTTCTAAAGTGTGTTTGCATTCAGATGTGAACGTGTGTACAAGTCACACGTCTGTCCGTACAGCACAGAGCCTTGAGTGACGGACTGTTTGTATTTTCCTGCTCACATATCTTTATCGATGTGTGTGTGTGCGTTTGTGTGTGTCACCTCTTTGTGGCTGTCAGTGTCAGCGATGGGCAGCCACACATAGCGGGTATGACAGCTGATTGGCAGATGGACCACCAACAGGCTGTCGGGGGGGGGGGGGGGGGGGGGGGGGGGGGGGGGGGGGGGGCGCTTGTGAATAATGAAGTCAAGACGGAGCCGAACTGGTTTTATTATCTGGTCTAACATTTAAACATGAAGTTTAAAGCTGAAACAAATGAATAATTACAAATGAGATCAAACAGCTTAAAGGTGACATATCACGCTTTTTTCATCAATATATATTGGTCTAAGAGGTCCCCAAAACATGCCTTTAAAGTTTATGCTCAAAAAGACACTTTGAAATCAGATTTTGGTCTGCCTGAAAAACCCTCTTCTTCAGTCCTCCTCAGAACAGTCTGTTTTCTCTCTGACCACGCCCCCTCAGGAAGTGGATGTGCCTCGGCTCTCCAGCACGTTGATCTAATGTTTACATGTTGGCTGAATATACACGGCTGCTCAGAGATCACGTTACTTCAACCCTCTGAATCTGATCCTGACGGAGAGGCGCCTGTAGCAGGACCTTTCTGAAGGATTGGTCACAGATTTAGTGTTTCTTGTTGTTTTATTTATCAGTATGTCGACGTGTGTCTTGGTACACAGCTACAAACATGTAGCTATGTGGCTATGCCAATTAGCGCTAGCACTTATCTATGATAAATAAAAATCATCCACTAGATCTTCAAATCTGCAGACGTGGGGAGTAAAACCGACCTCTGCCAGAAAGGCAGCGGGACCTTTTCTGAAGGATTGGTCACAGATTTAGTGTTTCTTGTTGTTTTATTTGTCAGTATGTTGGCGTGTGTCTTGGTACACAGCTACAGCTACGACATGTAGCTATGTAGCTATGCTAACTAGCGCTAGCACTTATCCATGATAAATAAAAATCATCCACTAGATCTTCAAATCTGCAGACGTGGGGAGTAAAACCGACCTTTGTGTTTATTAAGACAGCCTACAACTAGCATGCCTCCCTCCTAAGCTCCTTGTTAGCACACATTTGTGCAGGTAATGAAAAACGGAGGAGGGATTCAGTATTATTTTATACAGTCTATGGCTGAACAAGCTCCGAGCTCTGACTCCGTGACAGACCGGATATTGTTGTTACGTAACAAAAACACTGAAGTCTGAAACGGCTGGTTTCACACACATTTACAGAAAGGTGTAGAAATTAAAACAGGGGCAGAATGGATTTTTTTCATTCTCAGGGGTTTGTAGACATGCCAGGGACACATATTTCAGGTAGAGAACCATTAAAAAGTCCATTTTGCATGATATGTCACCTTTAATATGAAATATGGATTCTTAGAAAACGACAAGGGTGGGGATGGTTTTATCATTTTTGTTTTTTTGGATTTGTGTTGTTGTATGTATAGCACAGTTATGATCTGTAAGCTAGGACTTAGGTCTCAATTAATCACAAGCTTTCAATAGTTAATCACAATTAATCTCATTTTTATCACTCACTGACTTCCCTGATTAAAGGGATATTTCAGTGTTTTTGGAGCGGGGTTGTCTGAGTTTTATGTCACTAGTAATTTTACAAGCCATAAAGAATGATGATTTAGTCTACTTGATATAATTTATAAGAAATTCCAAATTATGAATGGAGCCCGGCGGAGAATAAAGCGAGGTGTGAATCATCCACTTTGCTTCCCTCCTGAGATAAAGACAGGAAGTGAGTGAAGGAAAAAATATGCATCAGTGCACTGCCGGTCTGTCACGACCTGAAAACAAAAAAACTTCCACAACCCATACACACACAAACAGTCACACACACACACACACACACACACACACACACACACACACACACACACTCATGCACACACACACACACACACACACTGATGCACATAATTGAGGTGTGGGAGTTTAAGAGGTGCACTGACGAAACAAATGAGTGGTGGTTCCATGAGAGCCCAAAAAGAGGAGAAAATAGGAGAGAGCCTGAGTCATTCAACCTTTCACTCAATAATCGATGTGAGTCAGCAGTGTGTGTGTGTGTGTGTGTGTGTCTACTAGAGAAAACTACCTTTTCATGACTTGTACTTTTTTTCGTGTCATAATATGGTCCCTCTTTTACACATGAAGACACACACACACGCAAACAAAGACTCAGTGTATGAGTCACTCATTCGTAGACTTAAAGTGGAGTCTAAGAGAGAGATAACACATAAAAGAAAGGAACATAGACGTATGTGTCTTTGGTATGAAACCATCAAAAGCCTGCAGAGACTCAGAGAAAGCTGTGTGTGGAAAGAGACGTAAAGAGTCCCAGAGCTCCCTTGTCTCGTAGGTTCCTCTGAGCTGCCGTAGACGTCCTCCTGCTGTGGACGTTCCAGACTCCAGCTGATACAGACGTGCTGGACTCCGCTCCCTCTCTCTCTCTTACTCCCCTCTATCTGTCTTTCAAGACCCAACTCGGTCGTGGCAGATGTGTGTCTAACATGAGTCCGGTTCTGCTGGAGGTTTCTGCCTGTTAAAGGAAGTTTGTCCTCTCTGCTGTAACTAGCTAAATACTGTGAGGTGCAATGCTCATGGTGGATTAAGGTGAGGTAAAGGTTGATTTATACTTAAGCGCTACATACTTGTGCGTCGATGTGTCCGTGTCTCGCAGTAATTCTCTGAAACGCTTGAGGGCAGTGTGGTCTCTCTGAAAGTCCAGTCCCTGCTTCTGGCCCCGCTACGATCTCTGTTTCCTTTTCCACAGAGATTCAGAGCGTGTTCTGTTAATCTACAGCTGATACATGTTGCTGTTTATCAAACAGACATGATTACATGGAGAATAGAGAGGAGGAGATGAAATACACGGCTGATTTGCGGCCGATGAGCGGGGATCCCGGAAGTGCTGTAAATGCAGGGAAATACAATGTCGCCGAGCCGACCAATCACAGGGCTTGCGGTCTGCATCAATTCTACACAAAGTTAGATTTTGGAGGAGGTGTACGTCAGGTACGTGTGTAGGCCACTGCGTAGGTACAGGAGCTATGAAGACCTCCAGCATAGGCTACACCGTCGATTCGACGCAGAAGTATAAGTCAGGCTTTAGACTGAGTCTTCTCCTGTCTTGGTGTTGGGTCTCTGTACATAATTTGACATAGAGTGGTCTAGACCTGCTCTGTTTGTAAAAGCGTCTTGAGATAATGTTTGTTGTGATTTGGAGCTATACAAATAAAGACTGATTGATTGTGAAGTGGCTTTTTCCTTCAGTCCGTACACACGCTGTTGGATAAGTCTCTTTAAAGTTGCATCTTGTTGCCAAGTCTCCCGCTGTCTCCTCTTGTGTGTCGCTCTGGTGAAATATTAATATGTGTTCAGAGCTCCGAGGAAATCTGTCATTATCAAACAACAGCCCCTCCAGTAAGACCTCTAAGTAGGAAAGTGTGTAGGATGACATACATGCATGTTGGTTCTCTGTATAAAAGCAGAAAGGAAAGAGAACAGATAACATTGACTGGAGACGGATATATTTTTGCTCTAGCTGCTTTCAAATCTGGACATGAACTTGCAGTTCCTATTACAACAGCATGTTCAGGCGAGCTATTATTCTCTTCCGTTTGTTTTCTGGCTGGAGGCTCCTGGTTTGATGACCATCTGCCAGCAGTAAATCCTGATTTCAACTGTGAAGAAACACAGAATCAGACTGCACTGCTTTCAGTCAGCCATCACAGCTCACACTCCACTTAAGAGTTGACATATTCCAAAAGCTCCAACCTGAATTCTGACTCTGCCTCAACCTCGAGGGATAACAAGCTCCATGTCACTTTAAGATGCTATTACTCCAGTCAGCCATAATGAGTGGAGAAGATCAAGCCTCTGCTCTGCCTACTGCTCAAAGAGAATCTTTCATTATGGCGCAGCAGCAAACTCAGTGCCAGTTTAAGGCTAGTGTGTTTTTTTTCTTCATTTCATCTGTGCCCTCAGGCCTCGCTGTGCTACTGAAACAGAGCTCATCTTGTTTTCCATCACTAGCAATTGGCAAAACTGTTACTGAGGTTCAAAGCCTTAGCCTCATTCTGCATCTCAATTACACCTCTGTTACAGTGCTTGTGATGGGTACGCAGACTCATTTTGGATCTTTCGCGCAACTTTGATCCCTGGGAACATCTGCTGCTTTATCTGGTCTTATGATTACCCCCCTCAGTCATTTGAACTCTACCCCCAAAGATGTATTCACTTTTTCAGGAAGTCATTTTCTTCCATGTCATTGACCACGGCTGTATAAAAACATTGACAACATGACAGCTCCCCCTAAAGTGAAGCCGGGACTTTTAGAGCTCCCCCTAGTGACTGGCTGCAATATAGGTCTTAGAGCCCGCCTCCCACATTATAAAAAAGAAGATTAGAAAAATGTGTCAAGAACCTTACTCAAACATGATTTCTCACTCACTACCTCCCCCCTCTGCCCCCTGGACTGTAACACACACACACACACACACACACACACACACACACACACACACACACACACACACACACTACATACAAGGACTCTACCTCAGCTGCTTTTTGCACATTAACCGTTTAGTTAATCATTTACTTATCTCGAACACTGTCTGCACCTTAATATCATTTGCACAGTTATCTATTTTCATTTTCATTGTCCATTTTTAAACTGTCACTGCACTACATGCACTGTGTAGATAGGCTGTTTTTATAGAACTGTATTTTATTATATTTTATTGTATTTTGTATTTCAATTTTAGATATTTAAAAGCTGGAAGAGAGAAACAGCATCTTGTTTTTCCTGTACTGTATGTCTCGTATATACAGTGAAAATTTACAATAAAAACCTTTGAATCTTGAATCTTTGAATCTCTTCTGTCATAGTGATGAGTTCTTATGTTTTTTTGTGTGTACATTTTAAGTGGGGATGTGACATCATGATTGACAGATCTGTTAAAATTTGGCTTCTGGGAGCAGATTTGGCCTAACTCAGGACTTCCACCAGATCCATGTCTGTTCCAACCCCGATCCTCTGCGGTCAACACTCACCGGTTGTGTTTTCAGAACGCAGCATGGAGCAGGACCTCCAGACAGCTGGAGTCATGTGACCGAGGTTTTCCTACAGAATCAAGGATTCTCCTCCTCCTCTCCTCATCCATGTTGTCTTTCTGGTCCTCTGAAAACCTCTGACCTGTTGACTCCAGGCCTGGCTCCGCTCATCATGACTTTGGTTTGTTGTTGTAGTTAAGTGAAATACGATCTGGTGATAACACAGAGTGTTTTATTCTGAAAATTAACCGGATGTTTTCATTTTGTTTTGGTGAAACCTGACTTCCTGTCCCGCTCCATCTGCTCTGTTGAGATTGATGCATCATGCTCCAGCATCCAGCACAAATAGAAGTCTTGTGTATCTGATCCGGAGGACTCCGACCTGCCGGATCAGAGACGCAGCTGGAACGCAACGGAGCGGATCCAGAGGAAGTTAAGATATATACAAATGTTACAAATGGTGTAAATAGTGGTAATTATAGGTAGTATTAAAATGTTTCAGTAGTGACAGGTTGACATGGTGTCATTATGGTTTGGTAATGACAGATAAGTCGGTTATAAGTAATATAATAAATAAATATGGGTATATAATATGACGTAAGTTATAGCAATATATATGAAATATATGTAAGTTGTAGTAAACATCAATAGTGTAATATAACATAATATAATATAACAAAGATAGTTGTATAATATAATGTATAATGTAACATGCATTATAATGTCATCAGAAGCCAGAGAGTCAGTATGGGATGGATAAAGTATGGATCAACCATTTTTTCCGTTGCTTAGCGCCCCTCGAGTGTCTGCTTGTTGCAGCAGCTCTCTCTTCGTTGTTGTTTTTTCATATCTGTTTACTTATCTTTGTATTTGGAGCCTGTCATGACTTTCAATGACTTATTTGTTGGTTCCTGTGTGTGTCCGGAGATCCTGCGTTTATCCATGGTAACATTGTTTACATACAAGATCAGCTGTTAGCAGCCCGTAGCATTTCGATGCTAAACAATGCTAGGTCGAATGTTCCCTGCAAGCTGAGGAGAAGGAGGCAAGGACGACGTGCTGGTACTGAGGTGCAAGCTAAGAAAAGACGACATGGACCTGTCCTCCCACCCACCGTTATGGAGACTGTAAGATCTATCTACGATAAGGTGGAGGAGCTAACCCAGCACCAGAGGGAATACTGGCAGAGTAGCATCATGCTAACAGAGCTAACACCGGACACGAACGCCACATTGGAAGGATTTCACCTGCTGTGGGCGGACAGGATACAGGAGAGCAAGACTGAACTAACTGGTGAAGAAGGCCAGCTCAGTCCTGGACCCTGTGGAGGTGGTGGCTGACAGGAGAATTATGGCCAAGCTGTCGTCTCTGATGGACATTTCTTTTCTATATATATTCTTGTTGGAATTCTTGTACTGTACACCTTCTTGTTTGCTGCTGTAACTCCATGAATTTCCCCATTGTGGGACGAATAAAGGAGTATCTTAGAGTACAAATGAAATCAAACTAATGGACAAAATCACTGATATTGTCATGAGTTGCTCTTTTTTCTTTACTTAGTCACTTCCTGTTTGTGTTGTCTTGTCTATCATCACTCTGGTTTAGTTTTGTATTTTTCATGTTGTGTATCTCAGTTGCCATTTCCAGTTTATTCTTATATTCCCTGTGTATGTATTTTGACTCATGTTTCTCTGTCTCTGTTTTATTTTGGATCACTTGTTCCCTGTGTGCCTGGTTCAGTTTTGCTTCCCTCTCGTTTGTTTCCTCTAATTAGTTTCACCTGTGTCGTGTGTCACACCTGTGTTTGATTACGCCGTGTGTATTCAGTCCCTCTGTTTCCTCTCTCCTTGTTTCTTTCCTGCGTCTTCCAGTGTTCCTCAGGATCTTAAGTGCTTCCTGTGGATTTAGTTGGATTTTCTCTCTGCTTTTGTTTATGAAACCTTTTTTAGTTTGTCTGCATTTGAATCCTCTGCTTTTGTTTTGCTTTTGTCGTGACAGATTTAGTATATCTGAGAGATAAAAAGTACTAACTCTTATGGAAGGCAAAGTTCTGTCAATAACATTTGCTAGTTATTGTTTGGTATGACTTTTCAACAATTGAAGAGTTAATTTGCAAAAACATATTTTCTCTATTACTATCTTAAGTTATTATCAATAAACTGAAGTTGGGTGGCTTTGACTAAGTAATGACATTATTAATTAGAGGTATCTTAAATCTTTTTAACTTTGTTTAAAATGTAGATGAAAAAGAAATGTGTTTTTTGAAAATGTAAAAAAACTGAGTTATCTGTTTTTGCAAATGACCTTTACAATTCTTCTGCAGGTACAGAGGGTCCTAACCCTCTCTCCTACGTATTATATTTCATGTCATTCATGACATTTAATTACATTTAATTACATTAACCCTCCTATTTTCCTTGGGGTCAATTGGACCCCATTCAATGTTTAACGTCTCTAAATGAATGACTAACATCATTTTTTTGCCTTCATATTTCCTGACTTTTCCTAATTTAATTGGGACAACTGGGAAGTCGTAAAGCATTTTTAGCTGTATACAACATAAGAAATATCAACATTTGACACACATTTGTTTTAGTTGTTTTGGATGATATTGAGGTCACTATAATTAAGGAAACTTTCGCGTGTGACTACAGGAGCTGGGATTGAACCGCCAACCTTTAGATTGAGATATAATATTTCCAGCCATGTCTCTAAAGACATTCAATGATGAGTCCTGTTTCTTAATTTCCCCCTCAGTCATTTGAACTCTACCCCCAAAGATGTATTCACTTTTTCAGGAAGTCATTTTCTTCTATGTCATTGACCACAGCTGTATGAAAACATTGACAACATGTCAGCCCCCCCTAAAGTGAGGCCGGGACTTTTAGAGCTCCCCCTGGTGACTGACCGCAATATAGGTCTTAAAGCCCGCCTCCTACATTATAAAAAAGAAGATTAGAAAAATGTGTCAAGAACCTTTTTCTCAAACATGATTTCTGTCATAGTGATGAGTTCTTATCATGTTTTTTTGTGTGTAAATTTTAAGTGGGGATGTGACATCATGATTGACAGATCTGTTAAAATTCGGCTTCTGGGAGCAGATTTGGCCTAACTCAGGACTTCCACCAGATCCCTGTCCGTTCCAACCCTGATCTGCTGCGGTCAACACTCACCGGTTGCATTTTCAGAACGCAGCACGGAGCAGGACCTCCGGACAGCTGGAGTCATGTGACCGAGGTTTTCCGCAGTAATCACTGAATCAAGGATTCTCCTCCTCCTCTCCTCATCCATGTTGTCTTTCTGGTCCTCTGAAAACCTCTGACCTGTTGACTCCAGGCCTGGCTCCGCTCATCATGACTTTGGTTTGTTGTTGTAGTTAAGTGAAATACGATCTGGTGATAACACAGAGTGTTTTATTCTGAAAATGAACCGGATGTTTTCATTTTGTTTTGGTGAAACCTGACTTCCTGTCCCGCTCCATCTGCTCTGTTGAGATTGATGCGTCGTGCTCCGGCATCCGGCACAAATAGAAGTCTTGTGTATCTGATCCGGAGGACTCCGACCTGCCGGATCAGAGACGCATCCGGAACGCAACTGAGCGGATCCAGTGGAAGTTAAGATATATACAAATGTTACAAATGGTGTAAATAGTGGTAATTATAGGTAGGTATCATTCGTTTTGATAACATAGAAACAAGGCAGGGCCAACGAGAGCATGACAAACTCACAGCAGTTTAATATTCTGTTTTACAAATAAAGTCCTTCTGAATGTTTAAATTGTGTCTATGCTTGAAATCTATTTTATTTAAAGGGTAATTTAGATAGTCAACAAAGAAACATAAAGTACCTGACACATACACCTGGGTAACAATCAGTTTCTGGAGGTTTAAACTGCTGGGGTTATGTATTGTTAAGCAACACTTTAATAAAAAAAGATAATTAAAAAAGAATAGCTGGGGTCAAACTGACCCCAAGGATAAAAGATGTTAGTAAATTTGAGGGTAACAGGAGAGTTAATATGCTATGAAAACTGCTCTCCTTGCTTTTTCATGACAACATAGTGTTTTCTCTGTTTTGGACTAAAACTACATTTAAAGCACGCTTTAAGAACTTTTTCTTGGATTTAGACTCCCCCTGTAGACAAAGACAAACCTCTTTCTCTTACAGGATCTTGTCCTAATTAAGAGAAAGTACTGATTATAACAAAATCCCATCCTGCTTGCTTTTTTTTTGTTGTTGTTTAGTTATATTTTTGGGCATGTTTTTACCAAAACAGGAAATGTGGGGAGCAAAGAGTGGGGGAGACATGCAGTAAATGATCAAGGCTGGAATCGAACCTGCAACCTCTGCAACGAGGACTGTAGCCGCTGTATATCGGGTGCATGCTTAAACTGCTAGGCCACTGCGCCACATCCTGCTTGCCTTTAACACTCAAATGTATCAGTCACAGAAATTCTTTGCGATAAAGAAAGAGCTGAGTTATTTATCTGTCAAACAGCTACCCAAGAGTGGTTTTAACCATTACCATATATACATAATTGATTCTCTGATGGTTGTCTTTGCCCATATAAACTCCTCACAGCAGCTTTTAGCACTGCTCCACCTTTGGTCAACTTTAGACGACGTATCCACTCAAGGAAGTGAAAAGATTGTTGGTTTAATTTAGAAAAAAGGATGTGACTCAATCAAGAGGCAACCTCGGGTCTCAAAATATGAAGCCCAAAAATCAATGGCCAGTTAATATTATTCTATGAATTAAAATTAGACTTTCCAAGTGTATTATTTGACACATTTTTTTTTAAATCTGTTGTTACATATTTTATTTATTTAATTACATTTTGTTATATTCAGCTGCCTGTCTACAGATCAGATTTTTCAGAACTACAAGTTGTGAAACCTTATTTTCTCTATGATGCTCTGCTAAACACTCACAGGTTTTAGTCATTTAAAACCAGCTCTTTGAATTTACCAAAAAAACATCAATATCAGAGGTAGCCTGTGTTGTAATTTTCTTTTATCCCTCCACACCTGCAGGAATTTTTCAGAAAGTTCTCATTTTTTGCCCTGACACCTTCCACTCCATGTTTTCTTTTGAGACCCCATCAGGGAATTCCCATCTTCTCCTCCACAGTATCGCCCCGACACCTTTGGGTTACAGCTTGTTCAGAATCACACATTGCACTTCAGTGGGAGTCTCTTTTTGTGTGTTGCGTGTGTGTGTGTGTGTGTGTGTGTGTGTGTGTGTGTATGAGAGGGTCTGTTAATCAGCTGTGTCGCCCAGGGGAGGGAACAGCTCTCCTCACTGACCCATTTAAACGCAACATGGTGGAGCGAGGAGGAAAGTAGGACAGGGAAAATACAAAACTTAAAGGTATCACATGAAAAACTCACAGGCTAACACACAGATAACACACACCTGTCTCTCCGCTCCCTGGAGGGCTGCTGTTCTTGTTCCAAATATGAACATATACAAATCTGTCTCTGCGTCCTCACATTATGCCTTTGTGTCAAAGGGGTCTTTGCATGAGTGCATACCCTCAGGAGATGGTAACTGCTTCCTCTTTCCTTGGAACAGTAATAGTAGTTGTAGTAATAGTACATCCTTGACTGTGATGTTGAGGATCCCTGAGGGAGGCGCCACTTGACATCCCCAGGGGGGCAATTCTGGCTCTCCACATCCTCCACTTCTAAAATACCAGCACTGTTATTGACTGCAGGGGGACAGTAACACACCTGTTTACAGAAAGGTACAGTCTCTCTCTCTCTCTCTCTCTCTCTCTCTCTCTCACACACACACACACACACACACACACACACACACACACACACACACACACACACACACACAGAGACAGACACACACTCACAGGCGAAAAGAAACTCTTCTTTTTCTTTCTCCACCTTGTCACACATGCACGCACGCTCACCTCCCCACAGGGATTTAAACCTGATAAATGCATTTTGCTGCAGATCAATACAACATTCCAAAGCTTGAAATATAAACTGTGAAAAAATCAAAAGTACTGTTGCTCATGACAAGTTCTTCTGCAGATAACTATTTCTGGAGGACGTCTTCACCTGCACTCCTAAAATATTTAGCAGGACACATTTAGAGCAGAATGTTTCCTTGCAAACATCCCCAGCTGCTCCTCTGTGGTTCTAAAGAGAGAACAAACTCATTACCCTTCTTCTTCTCATCCTCTTTCCTTTCCACAGTTTTCTTTGAACTAACTTGCTATCTGTGTTTGTAAAAAAATATTAAATATATAAGCTCTTTAAAGGAGCAAATAATACTCCAACAGAAACACCAGAGAAACAGAGCTAATAAACATCCACCTAGCAGCACGTACTCCCCGCCAACATCAGCTTTATTAAGACAGCTTGATATTTGTCAACAGTGCAATCTCAGAACTCGTCGCTTGTCTGACAATGATTTATCCTCAGAGAGCTACTGCAAATATTTCAGAGCTCTAAAAGTAATGAACAATGTCCTGGTCATGAATTCCTCCTCTGTGCGCTGGTCTCTGACTGGCAACTTGAGACACGAGAATGCATGCAGGCCGGAGCGCCAACATCAACAACCAGATTGCTTCACATAGTCATCTGTGCTAAGTTGTGCCACATACTAGCTTATATTCAATCTGACTCACCCTCAGCAACACTTCAATTGTTACAGCTTTGTTTTGCTCTGCAGCCATCATGTTTTCTGACTGGCAGCAGAGCCTGGCGCTAGCATAGCTTGGTTTGTTTTTAGCGTTGCAGCCAACTTAGCCAGCTGATTTTACCAGAGATATCGAGGCAGGCGTTTTATCCACCGCAGGAACTTTACCACCAATCTACATGCATTTCGACCAGAGGAACCAGGGGCTAAATTTAGCTCAGGGGTAGATAATCTCCCCCCTAAAAAGCCCCTGCTAGGGGGGTAGTATTCTTCAAAGGTCCAGGGACTTTCAGGGGGCGGGGCTTGCAATGCTGAACGTGTCTGATTGGTGGATTAACCTCAGTGTTTTTATTCCTCCCTCTGTCCACAATAACATCACACACATCTGTGATTCTCTTGATTTCTCTTTCTTTCATTAGTTTTTATTTGTTCTATCTTTTTTGTATGTGTGTGTACTTTTCAAAAGAAGAAGCTGTGATTCTCTTGATTTAGCAGCTTGTAACAGTAGTCTTCTCTCAGCCCACCGTGAATGCGTCTCTCCCGGTGTTCTGGTTTTAAAAGTGACCCTGTAAACTGAAGACCTTCAGCTGAACGTGTCAGTGTTTGTGGAGTTTACACAGCTGTTGAAACACAGAGGGAGTTCCTGGGAATGCAAACTAGTTTAGTTTTTATTAAGATTTCAAAATATCCTCATCAGATATTTAATGATCGTCTAAAGACGTTTATGAGGGATGCATCCGGCTGAGAGTCTCCAGTTAACAGGGTCGCTGTTTAAACTAAAACACCGGCCGATCTCTGCCACAGCTTTTTGAGTTCAAAAGGATTTTAAAGGCGTGTTGAAACGTCTTTGCTACTCGCGCTTATCTCCTCTCACGTGTTGATTCAGTGAATCCATCTGTGATAAAATATAGCACCATCTAAAACAGACCAGCTGAGTCTCTTCATGCTAACAGGCTAACTGTTGTCTTGCTCATAATGATACCTGCCTGTCCGTCTGCTTCTATGGTGTCATCTGTGATGAATGGCATTCCTCTTTGTTTTACTGCCCTCTACTGGTCTGGTGGTGTAGTACATTTACTTTTTTTTTTTTTTTTTTTTTAAAGTTATGTTTTTGCCTTTTTGCCTTTATTAGATAGTACAGCTGAAGAGAGACAGGAAATGTGGGGAGTAGAGAACGGGGGAAGACATGCAGGAAATGGTCGACTGGTCGGGAATCGAACCGGCGACCCCTGCGACGAGGACTGTAGCCTCTGTACGTGGGGCGCTTAGACCGCTAGGCCACCAGCGCCCCACATTAACTTTTTTTTTTCTCCATACGTCACTGGCCTGATTTACACAATCTACCTGGGACTTCAGCCCGCGGTCAAAACGCAGACAACAATGGGGGCACAGGAACCTTTTAGTTCAGGGTAAAGTAGTTCTGGGGATTAAAAGACCCCGGAACTCTTGGTCCAAATGGACGTATAGTTTGATTTTTTGATCTTTTTTGTCTGCCCATCCTCACAAGCCTCTTTCTCTATAAAAAAGTTAGAAACATGGAGAGATAAGGGGAGGAAAGAGGAGAGGTAAGAGAGGTCCTGGCAGAATAAAGAGGGAGGATAGAGCAGTTAATAATGTTAGGAAGAGAGGCTGTGTTAAAGAGGAGGAAGTTGGGAGTAATATAAGGGGAGTAGAAGAGTGATTGGAAGCATGTAGAAGAACAGTGTGCACTAACAGTGAACAGGACAGACACAGGCGGATGGAGGGAGGGCTAAAGAAGAGGACTGAAAGCACAGAGCGGGAGGGGGAGTGATCAGGGGTGGATGAGGCAAGCGAGGAGAGGTGAGCTGGAAAACATCACCAAACAACTCCATCATGAATAAAAAAGACCGAGGTGCGTGTTTTAAAGACGGAGAAGTTGATGAGGGTGCATAAATAAAGCAACCTCACAAGACCTGCCAACATCCTGATCATAAAGGTTACAGAACTATCACGTTGGTCAAGTCTTTGGTGCACGTTGAGCATTTCTAGAACAATTAAAAAACAATGAGTGCTATTTCTAAGTTCATGACAGGCTGTCATCCGTCTGCAGTCCCATCACAGACTCCCGCCTGACTGAACAAAGTCAGACAAACCCAGCGCACCACTTCGGCATACGTCATCTGCAGGTATTTAAAGCACCGACTGTGAAAAGGCATCGCACGCGAGGTCGGAGGAGACGTGGTTCTCAAAAGGAAGGATTAAAGAGTACATCAGGAACATATAGAAGGTTTGAGAAGGGTGAGTCATCTTTAGGGGGGTCGGTCCACTCAAACTCTGGATTCAGGACACAAGATAAGAGTTCCTTAAACTTAAATATTAAAGGCGGTCATCACATTGAATTAGTCTGTGCTCTGGTACATTAGCTTAATTTCTGGGGTGGTATGGGATCTCCTCAGAAGTATTCTGGGTTGCAATTTAAAGTTAAAAGCATGTGAGCATTAATAACAAATTAAAGTTTCATATGTAATGAACTGTTGGACTAACTGTCTTTCATCCATTAAAAATACCCAAAGTATTAAAGACATAACAATATTCCAGATGGGCTGATAAATGAGACAACAAAATAAGACAGGAAAAAGTACCTTTAATAACCCAATACTCAATGTTCAATCTTAGGAAAGGGTTTTTTATGCTACAGAAAAGGGGAAGCCTTTTTAGATTTGACATCTTGAACAAAATCTAAAAAATGATCATAAATTTTGATGAAAACAAATCATAATGTCTCGAAAAGACCTGTGTACCATATTTGAAGATATGTGTAGACACTTGAGGCATAAAGGTGCATGTATTAGCACCGGGTCATCTGAGTAGTGGTGGACAAAGTACACAGCTTCATTACTTAAGTCAAAGTATAGATCCTCCTGGTCAAATATTACTCCAATACAAGTGAAAGTACTGAAGTACTTGCTTTTAAAAATACTGAAGTATTCAAAGTAATTCTTAAAAATATCTCAAAATGTTGTATTTTCAAAATACATGAAAATACACGAGTACAGTCAAGAATACAAAGGAGTACATTTAGATACATCATGTTTATTTAGAAACCATTACTTGAAATCTCTAAAAACTATACCATGGAATAAAAACAGACACTAAGTTACTCCAAGCACAGACACCTTAGTTTGAAATGTTCATCTGGAGTTAAACAAACGTTACGTAGCTCAGCGCTCTTTCTCAGGTTGGACAGTGAATGTTTGTTTGTTTGGGCAGAGTGGGAAACAGGGAGAGCATTTCAAACCATACGTATCATTCTTCATTTCAAAAACCTCTAACACGGGCTGAAGTGTGTTTGCTTCACGTTCAACCGTGGAGACGCACGATATACAGGTACGACTAAACCCCTGAGACAAACAGAACTACACAAACACAGTTTACTGTCTTAGGATCAGATTTCAGAAAAAGAAGGAAATTCATGAGCTGACTTCAAAGCCCTTTGTCACCGGTTCTGTTCATAACTTTTATGGACAGAAGTTCTAGGCGCAGCCAAGTGGCGGAGGGTTTCCGGTTCGGTGGCCTTGGGATTCCGTCTCTGCTCTTTGCAGATGATGTCGTCCTATTGGCTCCATCGAGCGGTGACCTCCAGCTCGCGCTGGGACGGTTTGCAGCTGAGTGTGAAGCAGCGGGGATGGGGATCAGCACCTCCAAGTCTGAGGCCATGGTGCTCAGTCGGAAAAGGGTGGCCTGCCCTCTCCGGGTCGGAGGGGAGTCTTTACCCCAGGCGGAGGAGTTCAAGTATCTCGGGGTCTTGTTCACGAGTGAGGGGAAAAGGGAGCGGGAGATTGACAGACGGATCGGGGCGGCGTCTGCAGTGATGTGGGCGCTGTACCGGTCTGTCGTGGTGAAGAGAGAGCTGAGCCAGAAGGCAAAGCTCTCAATTTACCGGTCAATCTACGTTCCGACCCTCACCTATGGTCATGAGCTGTGGGTAGTGACCGAAAGAACGAGATCGCTAATACAAGCGGCCGAAATGGGCTTTCTCCGCAGGGTGGCTGGGCTCAGCCTTAGAGAGAGGGTCAGGAGCTCAGACATCCGGGAGAGGCTCAAAGTAGAGCCGCTGCTCCTCCGGATCGAGAGGAGCCAGATGAGGTGGTTCGGGCATCTGGTTAGGATGCCTCCCGGGCGTCTCCCTGGGGAGGTGTTTCGGGCATGTCCGACTGGGAGGAGGCCACGGGGAAGGCCCAGGACACGCTGGCGAGACTATGTCTCTCAGCTGGCCTGGGAGCGCCTCGGTATCCTCCCAGAAGAGCTGGTGGAAGTGGCCGGGTAGAGGAGTGTCTGGGCTTCCCTGCTGAGACTGCTGCCCCCGCGGCCCGGACCCGGATAAGCGGAAGAGGATGGATGGATGGATGGATGGATGGATGGATGGACTTCAAAGCTAGAGTAGTGAGTAACTAGAGCACTGATAGAAATGTAGTGGAGTCAAAAATACAATAATTGTCTTCTGAATGTAGTGGAGTAAAAGTAATAAGTATCCTCAAAAAATAATACTCAAGTAAAGAACAGATACTCAAAAAATTTACTTAAGTACAGTACTCAAGTAAATAGACTTTGTTTCTACCACTGCATCTGAGTACAGGACTTTCACTATGATGCAGTAGTGTACCAAGCAGAATTTGGTTGAACAAAAACAACTTAAAATGTGAGTGCACCACACACACAGCACTTCCTGCTCGTCATGGCAGCCACCACATACAAAATGCAATAGCTTGAATATGCCGTTCTATCATTTAAGTCTCATCTTTGGGAACACTTTGCTTTCTCAGTTAATTACAATAATAGTCACAGACAAGTGGATAAGACTATGTGTGACTATTTTTTAGTAGCAATCAGTAATGTTTCTGGCAACACATCCAACTTATTAACGCATTTGAAACAACACCACACTAACTTGAATATCACTGCAAGTAGGAAAAAAAAGAAACCCTTCGTGCAAACGCACATCCCTTTGGTATTAAAACTGCCTTTTGCCGGTGGGCCAAAGCGGTAACCAACAAGATTTTTACAGCAGAGGATCTACGACCACACTCAGAGAACACAGGAGCTTAACACATGTTAAAGCTGACTGAGCCGCGACATAAAACTTCTTCTTGTCTGCATTTCAGCGATAAAGTCACACCAGCCCTTTATGAACGAGCAAGTACCTCAAGTTAAAGTGCCCTTGGCTCCAAAGGGAAGGCCTTAATGTATGATGTGAATGAATGTGAATGAATGTGATTAAATGGCTGATTGGAAGCTTGGCACCTTGCACAGCATCCGCTGCCATCAGTGTATAAATGTGCGTGTGTGATAGGAAAAGGGCAAACATGCAATGTAGAGCAGTTTGAGTTGTTGGAAGAAGAGAAAAGTGCTACATAAGCACAGTGCATTTAGCATTTATCATGCATCATTTATCATGCTACAGTACAACAGTGTTTCTACAACAAGAAACGTCTCTGGTTGTTTGATCCATTCTGAACAAGATACAAAAACACATTTGATAAAGCTTGGCTCAGGCTTGGATCAGCTTTTAGTCATGCTGCTATAGGCTTAGACTGCTGGGGGAACTGACGCACTGGGATCCTATCTCACCCCCTTCCCTCCAACCCCCTCATCACTTACTTTAACTCTCCCTGTCCCATTGAAAGTTACTAACCATTGACCTTTCTGAAGTCCTTGAGCTCCCTTGTCTTGTAGGTTCCTCTGAGCTGCCGTAGACGTCCTCCTGCTGTGGACGTTCCAGACTCCAGCGGACACGGATGTGCTGGACTCCAGCGGCAACAGCTACTACTACTCGTCTCATCACTATCACCTCTCTCTCTTATTCTCCTCTATCCCTCTTTCCAGACCCAACTGGGTCGAGGCAGATGTCTGTCTAACATGAGTCTGGTCCTGCTCGAGGTTTCTGCCTGTTGAAGGAAGTTTTTCCTCTCAGCTGTAACTAGCTAAATACTGTGAGGTGCAATGCTCATGGTGGATTAAGGTGGGGTCAGACTGAGTCTTATCCTGTCTTGGTGTTGGGTCTCTGTTCATAATTTAACATAGAGTGGTCTAGACCTGCTCTGTTTGTAAAAGCGACTTGAGATAATGTTTGTTGTGATCAATCTATACAAATACAGATTGATTGATTGATTGATTGATTTAGGTACCCTGCAAATAGATGCAGGATTTCCAAACATAAACACATTAAATAACCTCATTTACAGGATCAGGGCCCCTGCCTCAGTAAGGGGTCTTCACAGTTAAAAGACATGAGACTGTGGATGTTTATCTTTAATAGATCATCCTGTTTTGAACCCATGACTTACTTCATAAATGGCTGGCGGAGAAAAGGAACACATAGGCAGAAAAAGTGACTTGTCTCGCAGGTTTCTCTTTGCATATTGTATGACTTTTTAAAAAAGTGAGAGTAGGGAGGTGTGCTGAATAAGTCAAAAGCTCTGAGAAAGAGAGGAGAATAAGAGGAGGGGAAGAGGTGCAGTGGAGGAACTATGAAAAGATGAAACAGAACCGGGGCTGAAATGAATGCAACGACAAAAGAGGACAAATGAAAACGCTTTGTTAAAAAACAAGAGGAGACAGAAAATAGAAATAAAAGGAGGGATGTTATAGAGGAAGGAAAAAGGAGGTTGAAAGCAGGAAGGCTATTTTTACTGTCGAGGCAGGACAGTGATCAGTAATTTGCCAGTTTAAATCCCACCTGTTAAAAATCTGGGTTGAAGAAGAAGAGAGAGAAAGGAGATGAAAGGAACAGATGGAGAGGAGGCGTGTGGACGGAGGAAGAGGAGACAAGGAGGAGTGGAGAAGCCGTTGTATTATTAATTGTGGTGAGATGTCCTAAATTGCAGGAACGAACCTCCCGTCCATTAGGAGCTTGTCGTTCCTGCTGCTCTCCTCTATTTCTGTTCTGATTTCTTTCTAAATACAGAAGCATGACTCACCGTGTCTCTGTCCCTTCTTCCTTCCTTTGACTCCTCTTTCATCACCTCTCTTTGGTTCTGGTTCAAATCACTTTTCAGTGCATGTTTGTCATCGTTGGGTTTCTTGTGGGCCACTAGATGTATAGATTGTTGGACGACTTCTATAGGCGTAGATGTTACTTATCGTATGCATTGTGGTATAATCAGTCTCCTTTGAAAGACTCATGAATAATCATGAGGTTGGCATGATGCCTTATATCATATGATCATTTTTGCATATTCACATCTCTTTGATTTGAGCAGTAACACTCATCAACACGTCTTCAGAAAAGGAAACCAGGTCCGCTCACATCCAATCAACAGCCAGAGAAGCAGTTCACACAGTAATGTGCGATTAGAAATGAAAACACAGAGGGAAATAAACTAAAGCTACGAATACTGTCAATAATAACACAGCTAGTTTGTACTTTATCTGTTTCTGAATATCCACAGAATACTAAATCACACACACAGGATTTATCTTAGTATGTAACTGAAACATAAACACAAAAACATGTATAATGCAGTGGTTCTGCATACATGTGTTTGTCTTTCTAAGTGTGCATGTGTGAATTGATGTGTGGGGGTTACATCTGCTGCTTTCCTTCTGTCCGTACTATTTTCCTGCATGGCTCAAAACACTGTGGAAATGAAGCTGACACACACACACACACACACACACACACACATACACACACACACACACACACACACACACACACACACACACACACACACACACACACACACACACACACACACACACAAACGTATCCCGCAAAGAAGGAGATGACCATATCATGAGAGCCACTGTTTCTAAAAATCAAAGAAGAAAATAGAAACATATCTAAATGATCTCTTTTGTTGTGGGAGGTGGAAAAATGCTTTAAAGCCTCTGGTAACCCAAATCATCAAAAACGTTCTACCTATGATATTTACAGTCACATTTACATAATATTATATATATTTAAAATATTGGAACTGAACTTTAATCCATTCTGTAAAAATTTTCAGCCAAGTCTTTGATTCCGTTCTAACGCTAGGCTAAAGTGGGCGGGGTTAACTTGGATATTACGACGAAATAAATATCCAACCAATCAGAAATGAAACACTGAGTCACGTGCACACATGTTCAACAAAACTACTCTTGCTCAGACCGTCTCCTGAAGTCTCAGCCAGCTCCCCTCAGTGTTGTCTTAGCTGTTAGCTTGTTTGCTAATCACGTACTGACTGTAATCTGTCTGTATAGCTGTCTCTCTGCTCTTTGCACCGCTGTGCTCGTGTGTCCCTGTCTGCACATCCACCGTGAAGATGACAGCTTGTTGTCATTCTTCTATTTTACTAACTGTGGTTACTAAGCTGCAGCCACTAATTTCCCTCAGGACCGGTTCACTAACTTTACCCACGACCGGTCCACTAACTTTACCCAGGACTGGTTCACTAACTTTACCCAGGACCGGTTCACTAACTTTACCCAGGACCGGTTCACTAACTTTAACCAGGACCAGTTCACTAACTTTACCCAGGACCAGTCCACTAACTTTCCCAAGGTCCGGTTCACTAACTTTCCCCAGGACCAGTTCACTAACTTTCCCCAGGACCGGTTCACTAACTTTCCCCAGGACCAGTTCACTAACTTTCCCCAGGACCGGTTCACTAACTTTCCCCAGGACTGGTTCACTAACTTTCCCCAGGACCGGTTCACTAACTTTCCCCAGGACCAGTTCACTAACTTTCCCCAGGACCGGTTCACTAACTTTCCCCAGGACCAGTTCACTAACTTTCCCCAGGACCGGTTCACTAACTTTCCCCAGGACTGGTTCACTAACTTTCCCCAGGACCGGTTCACTAACTTTCCCCAGGACTGGTTCACTAACTTTCCCCAGGACCGGTTCACTAACTCTCCCCAGGACCGGTTCACTAACTTTCCCCAGGACCAGTCCACTAACTTTCCCAAGGTCCGGTTCACTAACTTTCCCCAGGACCTGTTCTCTAACTTTCCCCAGGACCGGTTCACTAACTTTCCCCAGGACCGGTTCACTAACTTTCCCCAGGACCTGTTCACTAACTTTCCCCAGGATAGGTTCACTAACTTTACCCAGGACAGGTTCACTAACTTTACCCAGGACCGGTTCACTAACTTTACCCAGGACAGGTTCACTAACTTTCCCCAGGATCGGTTCACTAACTTTCCCCAGGACCGGTCCACTAACTTTCCCCAGGACCGGTTCACTAACTTTCCCCAGGACCAGTTCACTAACTTTCCCCAGGACCAGTTCACTAACTTTCCCCATTACCCTTTCAACTAACTTTCCCCAGGACCGGTTCACTAACTTTACCCAGGACCGGGTCACTAACTTTCCCCAGGACCGGTTCACCAACTTTCCCCAGGACCGGTTCACTAACTTTCCCCAGGACCGGTTCACTTACTTTCTGACACCCTGAGCCGAGCTCCTCTGCGTTCACATACTACACTTCAGCCTCCTCTGCTCCGGGCGTCCCATGGTCCTGATGCCCCGGAGACTACGGAGTGATAAAACTAATAAATGATAGAAGTCCTGATCCTGAAGTATTTTGTGACTCAGCACTCAGAGAACATTGTAAATGAATCATTTTCAGATCATGGAGTTTTGATGTCTTTAGATTCAGAGTCAGACGGCTCAAACATGCAGGCTGTGAACTCTCTCTTGACCTGTCAATCAAAGAGTTAGGCCACGCCCACACAGTCCTGAGAAATGCTCTGACCTGTAAAATAAGCTGTTTTTGAACAGAGTTTTTTCAGAGTTGTGGATGTTTATTTTCACTCAGATTTTTGCTGAAGCTTGATTACACATTACATTTTGATATTCTATATGAATCTTAAAGATTACATTTACGTTTCCAGAGGCTTTAAAACTTTTTGTCAAGAAAGGACTTCGTCTTTCAAAGATGGGGCCTCATCACCAAACACAGACTGTAGGGGGACATGATGACTGTTTGAATCCTGATGTCTTAAAAAAAAGAGATGTTTTACTTGTGTTGAGTCGCTGCTGTGGACGTCTCAGACTCCAGCTGCTACAACTACTACTATCTGTCTCACCACTATCATCTCTCTCTCTCTCTTCATCTCCCTCTATCCCTCTCTCCAACACGGTCTCAGCAGATGTGTGTCTAACATGAGTCTGGTCCTGCTGGAGGTTTCTGCCTGTTAAAGGAAGTTTGTCCTTGCCACTGTAACTTGCTAAATGCTGCAAAGTGCTCTGCTCATGGTGGATTAAGATGAGATCAGACTGAGTCCTGTCTGTAAGATGGGACTGGATCTGATCCTGTCTTGATGTTGGGTCTTTGTTAATAGTAGAACATAGAGTATGGTCTAGACCTGCTCTGTTTGGAAAGAGTCTGGGGATAACATTTGTTGGGATTTGGTGCTTTATAAATATTGATTGATTGATTGATTGATTGATTGATTGATTGATTGATTGATTGATTGGGATTTGGTTATCATCTTCCAGACCCAGACCTTTTGTTTCTTTGGTGTTAGCTAAATGTCACGGTTTGTGGGGCCTACTCACTCCACTCTTCTTCAGTGTTTTCCCCTCAGCTCATCTATTTGCTCTGTTATTATTCTTTCATTTGATAATTCAGAGTGTTTTGCCGGTTGGGATATAAAAGCAGGGAAAACAGCAGGCTGATAAAGAAGCTAGATACAGTAAAAAAGGTCCTGAGTCAGGGGAGGATTGGAGTAATGAAAGTGTTTCATGACTCTACTTCATTAGCTTTAATGACTCTCACAGTGCTTCCAGTAACCTCTGTAATGACCAGACAGTATGCACACACAGCCTCTCTATTGGAACCGCTTATGAGTCTGAGACACACAAACACACCCACACAAACTTATAGAGGATATAAACAGGTACCGCTTTGCTAGTTAAATATCGGTTTAAGATACAGGCAGTCCGACTTGACAGAGGTCACTACAGGTTATCACAGTGATCTGTGGACACCGTCATGTGGCTGGAAATCAAGTTTCCTGACATGAAGGCGTACCTTCAGCTGAGGCGGTACACAAAGCAAAGTTTGCAGGTGATTGTTATTTAAAAAATGAACATATTGATTTTACTCTCTCACACACGGACATGGCCTCTCATTTATTACCACTGTGACAGCTACACACAGTACAACTCTTGAGCTCTAACAGTGACACTCATTCATGATATCAGCAGTACAGAGAGGGACTGAGATCAGGGCTGATACTTTCACTTCATGAGAAATACCTCATTCAAATATTTGGTCAAGCAGACGTCACACTAAATATACATTAGTTTTAATCTGTGATATATACCACCAGATGAACTATTTTCTATCAATCACTGCAAAACCAGCCTGAATCAGACTTTGGTTACCAAGCTTAAAAATTATAACCCTGTGTCTTTAGATGCTGAGATTGTTCGTTTTCTGTGTGGCTGATCTGATGAACTACAAAGTGTTAATTTGACCTGAGGTAAACCAGTGAAATGAGAGGAGAGGGACTGAGTCTTATCCTGTCTTGGTGTTGGGTCTCTGTTCATAATTTGACATAGAGTGGTCTAGACCTGCTCTGTTTGTAAATGAGTCTTGAGATAATGTTTGTTGTGATTTGGTGCTATACAAATAAAGATTAATTGATTGACTTCAATCTACATCCTCAGTCTCTTCATGTGTCTCTGAAGGTTGAGGCTGTTCCCATGTGCTTTCAGTGCTATGTGCTACCACACTTACTCCGCCTACTGTGATGTCACGTGCACACCCTTTATACAAGGTAAAACACACCAATGCCCCACACATGCAATCTGTAATGCAGATGAATTACCCCAATCCCAAATAAATGTCCTTCAGATGTGCAGACACACACATCTCTCTCTCTCTCCCTCTCTCTCTCTCTCTCTCTCTCTCTCTCTCTCTCTCTCTCTCTCTCTCTCTCTCTCTCACACACACACACACACACACACACACACACACACACACACACACACACACACACACACACACACACACACATACACTTCCAGGTGGACTGTTTGCACTAATTCTAATAATCGTTATGACAGCTGTTCAGACCTGGATGATGGACCGGACAGAGAAATGACCTCATTCTCTCATTCACTGTGCTTCTTATACAATGTGAGTTCTGTATCTTGCATGCATGTTTCTGTATGTGTGTGTGTGTGTGTGTGTGTGTGTGTGTGTGTGTGTTGGTGTGTCATGTGTGTGTCATATGTGTGTCATGTTGTGTCATCAATCAAAGCTCCACATGGAGGCTGCGTTCATCACCAGATACTGAGTTATTCAGTTTAAACATGTTTTCATGTTGAGTTTAAACTCAGATTATCCTCTAAAATATACATGTGCACATTTTGAAAATATACTCCGCACTCTCTCTTCCACTCTTTGTCCCTTTCAGGCTCCGTTTGATTTATTAACTCAAATCCTTTCCTCTGTGTTAAGATGCTAACACCGACCCTGAACAGCCGAGGGAAAGTAGGACGGGGAACAAGAAAAGGAAGAATGAGCAAGCTGTGTGAGAAAAAAAGTTGCCAGGGAAAAGGAAGGAAAGAGGGGATGAAGACGATGACGAGGCAAGGCAGGAATTAAGAAGCGATGCTTGGAGGACAGAGGGGGCAGGATAAACCGAGTGACTTCTTGCTTTCTCTTCAAGCCTCCCCCTTACATTTTTCATCTCTCTTTCTATTTATATAAAATAAAAAAAACTTTTGCTGAATTATTGATAAATGAAGTGAGCGCTAACCTCCATGTTCCTCTATCAAACAACACTCTGGTCTTTCTCAAACACTAACTCTCGTTTAGACTTCCACATACATTCAGATACATGCTTTTTGTGACTTGGGAATAATAACTGGACTTACAGAGTAAGCCAAAACTTAGACAGAAGAATTAGCACACATGTTTCTTACCATATGACATATATGTTTCACGTGAATATGTGCATTGAGTGGTTGTGTTCATATCAAATAAAAATAAATAGCATTGAAATAAAGTTTGCATGTATGGATTGAAAGCTGTGGGCACATGACCTACTGAGGCAGAAGTCCAACCAACCTATCAGGTGACACTGTCACAAGAGATGACACTGGACTTCAGATTTACCTCTTAGCATCGTGTGGTGTTAGCTTGCTCCATAAAGCATAATATGGTTAACAGCTTACAGCAGTGACAATAGTTTTGTAAGGCTGTCACTATTGAGGTACACTGGTGCTGCAAGCTAAATGCTAACATCAGCATGCTTACATAGCCACGCGTGATGGAGAGGAGATAGAAGCTCTCTCATCATGGGCAACGTGAGATCTCTGGCTAATAAGATGGACGAGTTAACAGGACTAGGAGTTACAGGAATGTAGCATGGCGTGCTTCATGGAAACGTGGCTGCATCAGGATATTACTGACCACAACGTCTCCATTGACGGCTTCCAGACTGTCCGGGCAGACCGGGATAGCAGTGAGAGCGCTGTGGGCCTCCGACCATATTATCTGCACAGGGAGATCTCACATGTCATACTGGTAGCTGTTAACATCCTCCCTCTGACAACCCGACTACGGCGTCCAACGTTCTCAACACTGCCATAGCCAGACTCCAGACAGACCACCAGAGTGCCCTCTTCCTGATCTCCAGACAGACCACCAGAGTGCCCTCTTCCTGATCTCCAGACAGACCACCAGAGTGCCCTCTTCCTGATCTCCAGACAGACCACCAGAGTGCCCACTTCCTGATCTCCAGACAGACCACCAGAGTGCCCACTTCCTGATCTCCAGACAGACCATAAGAGTGCCCACTTCCTGATCTCCAGACAGACCACCAGAGTGCCCTCTTCCTGATCTCCAGACAGACCACCAGAGTGCCCTCTTCCTGATCTCCAGACAGACCACCAGAGTGCCCTCTTCCTGATCTCCAGACAGACCACCAGAGTACCCTCTTCCTGATCTCCAGACAGACCACCAGAGTGCCCTCTTCCTGATCTCCAGACAGACCACCAGAGTGCCCACTTCCTGATCTCCAGACAGACCATAAGAGTGCCCACTTCCTGATCTCCAGACAGACCACCAGAGTGCCCACTTCCTGATCTCCGGGTATTTCAACCATGTATTTATTTTCTACAGAGCTTATTATTGTATTTGTATAACTTATTGTGTATAGAGCAATTGTAATGACTGAATTCCCCCCTGGATAAATAAAGTATTTCTGATTCTGATTCTGATTCTGAATTGCCAACACGGATGTTTATCAGGTACGTTTTTATCATGATTCTCAATTGTAGCCTTTAATGCTAACATTTGCTACTTGGCTCAAAACACAACGTTCAGTTTTGTAGTACTCCACACTGGACTTGGACCCCAGCACTGGTCAATGGAGTTGGACTCGGGCTCAAGCATTGACTGCTATCAAACTTCAAAAATGGAGAGGAGGGATGTATTGAAGAAGACTGTTTTATTGTCTTGGTTATTTCTTTGTACAAGACCATTATATGTTTTTAAGTTTAGAGCAAGGACTTGCAAGTGTTTTAAACTGCATACACACTCTTGTGCCATGACAGGACCAGGGGCCTTCCTTCCCATCAGAAACAGGCTCAAGGATGTCTCACATCCAAAAGGACCTACTCAGATAAGGTTCATTCAGTGACAGCAGGGGACTTGACTTATACCTGTTCAGGTTATTGGGACATTAACAACCCTGTGTCTACTAAAATATTTACATTCAGACTGATAAGAGAACACCCCAAAATGTGTTCCTGCCAATCACAGCTATATCTGATTTGGAATTTCAAAATAAAATCATTGGAAAATTAGCATATTGCAATGATTTTGGATTCATTCAAAGTGAGTTTATGAACATAAATCTCAGTTTCCACAGACTCATTAAATTTCAAACTAATAGCGAATGACCTACTAATGTAATCCAGCCAATCATGTGTCATTTCAAAATAAAAGCAAATTGAAATGAGCAAAAAAGAAGTCTGGATATTTTCAATCAGAGAAATCATTGCAATATGGAACATTTCCAATGGTTTTATTTTGAAATTCCAAATCAGATATAAGTGTGATTGGCAGGAACACATTTTGTGGTGTTCTCTTATCAGTCTGAATCTAAATATTTTAGTGGAAACAGGGTTGTTCATGTCAAATATATATTAATTCCCTGGCTGTTGCCCATTTTCATATTACAGACGTCTTTTATTTGGAAAATCACTGGTTCAATCCTTTTCCGGTTGAATCTTTTGTAAATTTGTTTCAGGACTGGTAAAAAGGTTGCATCTATTTGTTTCATCCTTTGTAAATCTGCATTGCACTTCCCAGCCACCGTACATCCGAATAAAAGAACACACCTATTTGACTTGAAGACATTTCCTAGTGAGACAAGTGGTTAAAAAGATGCCGAGTACTCATGGTAGTTGCAGCCCACTTGAATCTAGAAGTGAAGAACACCCTGTATCATTATAGTAATGAATTTAGTCTGATTTGTTCCCATTACATTTAGTTAGATAAATCTAAAACGACTGTTGAAAGCCCCGAGGCCTGAACTCACATCACAAGATTTCAACAGATTGATTCCCAGAGACTGCAGGTCACAGCCGAATCTGCAGAAATATGTCTATGCAAAAAGGCAAATTCCATCTAAACACCACATCAACTTATAAATATGACGAGCCATATATATAGATCTATCCTTTACCTGTTTGAGACTGCACTGCATGAAGTAGATTACTATTAAAAAAACATGCAGAAGCAGTTAAAACACCTTCAGTAATTCACTCTATGAATGAAGTGGTTTTGGTATTTAGTAAAAGAAATGACCTAATCAGGGTTAGCTCTCTTTTATTTCACCTGATTAAAGTATGACAATTTATCCAATGAGAATAATTGAATAAATTACAGAAACTGATCCAATAAGTGATGAACAAACAAAGGTTCAACTGAATGCTGGCCCCAGCTGAAAATCAAAGTGAGGTGCTTCCTGCTTGGAACCTTGACTGCCAAACTAAAATGCAGTTTATGCAAAAGGAGCAGAGATATTTCAGTGTAGACCGAAATAGAATGATTTAATGTCATTTCAGAACAACTGATTTAGCTAAACTTGCCTTCTTTGGTCAAATGTCCTCAGCAGGAACTATGTTCTCATTGTTTCTCTGTCCTCATCTCCCCTTCCGTACTTCACTCACCTCTGACAGTCCCACGTCTTTCTGTGTTGTGTGTGAGTGAGTGTGTTACAGCCTCACTTCCCTGTGGACCGAGTGCTGCACGTGATTCAGCTCTACATGTCTGGTTTACCCTCAGCCTCTCTCCGGTGTTCTCTCTCTCCATCTGTTTCCACAGCTCATCACTCTTCTTAGTGCTACATGTCTTTTATACTTTATCATTTTCTGGTCCAGAACACAGCAGCTCGGCTTCTAACTGGTTTTAACAGACGGCATCACATCACTCCTGTCCTCTCTTCTCTTCTCTCCTCTCTCCTCTCCTCTCCTCTCCTCTCCTCTCCTCTCCTCTCCTCTGAGTTTAAGAACAGATTTAAAGATTTTAGTGACCCCTTCTAAAGCTCTCCTGGGTCTCACCCCAAACTACATTGCATCCTCAGGTGGGGAATTTCTGGTCGTTCAAAGGCGAGGCTCCCATCAAAAGGGGATCGAGCTTTCTCCATCATAGCCCCTCGACTTTGGAACGACCTCCCTGAGGAGATAAGGCTCACAGAGTCAGTGACATCTTGTAGCCCTCAAAGACCTAGAAAGCCGCCGTCGGCTACTTGTTCCTAAATGTTTGATAACCGCTAATCCTATCAACAAGCTTTAAAAACTCAGTTACATTCTCAGCTTTCCATTGAAACCACATTTGTCTCATTCAGCATTTTCAAAATAAATTCAGGAGAGTCTGGCGCCCCGATAAATGGTCTAGGTCTCTTCTTAAAACCCATTTTTACAGACTTGCTTTTATGTGACTTCATCCTTCTAGCCGCTTTTACTTCTTTTTTATTATTATTTTTAGTTTTTACCTGACTAATTAATTGTTTTAAATTTTGTTTGATTATTTATTGTTTTAATTATTTATTTTTCATGTATTATTTCAATGTTCCTAATTCATCCTTTTCACTTTTTATAATTTGCTCAATGTGATGTCGTCCTCTTATTCTGAAAGCTTTTTTATTTACCTTTTAATGCCTTTTTTTACATTTCCATTTTTATTCATTTATTATTTCTATTTATTTATTTTTATTTATTTATCTTTGATAAACCTCTTAAACAATGATTTATTGATCTATTGTCTCACCCCTTCATTCTGTTTAATGTATTCTTTCTAACCTCACCATGTATTCTGTTTAGTTAAAATCCCTCCTCTCTGTCTGTCTAAAGGTTTACTTTGTTATTCAAAGCATGCTTTGTCTGTCAAAGCACTTTGTAAACATTTGTTTTTAAAGGTGCTATTTAAATAAAGTTATTATTTTCCACTGCTTCTTTTACTCTTTTGCATTCCAATCCACTCCTTTTGGTTGGTCTCCATCTTTTGGCTCTTCATCACCTCTGTGCCATCATTGTTATGGTCCTGATTTGTTGTGTGATTTGCCCTAACCCTCTCTCTCTCTGCCTGCAGGTTGCATGGGTAGGGGCGGGGCCGGTCTCCTCAGCAGTGAGGCTCATCAGGCACACCTGTCCCTGATCTGCTCATCAGCACTGGCTTCTTAAGCCACCACCAAACACTCCTCCAGTGCCAGATTATTCCTCTAGCCGCATGCTCCATGTCCCGTTGTAGCCTTGCTCCTGAGGAGATTCAAGCCACGCTTTTCTGTTTACTTATCTCGAGTGTTTTCCAGAGGATTGATTCCTAGTTTTTGTTTGTGAGTTTTTGATAGAACCTTTTTCCCCTTTTGGGTGATTTTGTGTTACTCCTAGTTTTGTACTTTTTCTCAGTTGTTTTTACCCGCAAGGCGCTTTTTGTTGAACCTTGGTTTTTGCTTAATAAATACTTTTTCCCTGTACTCTGCATTTGGGTCCTAGTCCTTTGCTCAAGCCGTAACAATCATCACCTTTCTTCTTTAGTCGATTATTATTTCATGTGCCTGGTGGTCATTATATTCATTTTAATCCTTGTGACATCTCCCTCCTCTTTCCTTTCTATCACAGTTTCATTCACTTCTACTGGAGAGCCGCAAGCCCACTCTGTGTACACACAAACACACACACACACGTACACACACACTCACTATTTACATATCTTGTGTTGATATGCCTGTGTGACAGTTTTAATGGCCCAGATTTCTCACGGTCTAAATCACATTTTGACCCGTTCTTTCTCTTGGCTTTCTGTATTAATGTCTGTCCCTGTTCCACACACAGCAGCCCCATTTATAAATAGCCCTGTATATTATCTCTAGGTATATCTCAAGGCAGTGACAGCACATTACGATACAGCATGAACAACTGTACTCCCCAAAGACCCTGAAGGCATCATGCTGCCTCAATACAACCCGAGTCATTCTCAATCTGCCTGCCTGACTGACTGACTTTCACGCATCCTTGCGTCTTTATCTTTCTTCTTTCTTTTGTGATTCTTTTCTTCTCTTCATCCATGTTTGCCTGCTAGTTTTTATCCTTCTTTATACACAGTTCTTACTTGTCATACCTAAACAGCTGGCACTTTGTGTCTTATAGTTAAGTCTGTCCCAATATTTTATTTTTCTATGGATCTACTTCCTTCAGAGGCATCTGTGGATAAGGGCCCCCCCATTTGGCTCTGTGGATAAGGGCCTCCCATTTGGCTCATTGCTTGAGGGCCTCCCATTTGGCCCGGCACATGGGGGCCACCCATTTGACTCTGCCCATGAGGACCTCCCATTTGACTTGGCCCATGGGGACCTCCCTCTTTGATTTCTTGCGACTGCGAGCAACACGCAGCTTCTCTCTGAACTGTGTCAACCTGCTCTTTCCCTGTGTGTCCTACTGTAGCTTTGCATCCACCACAGCAACCCAGCTGCCATAAATAGTGCTATTTAGCTCCTCCGCATCCAGGGGAAAGCTAGTAAATCTCTGCACGTTCCAAGCATTTCTCCCATCCCCTTTTCTTCCCACAATGCATCGGGAAATAATAGGCACGGGGGGAAGTAATAAATATATATAAGTGAGAAAGTCTTGTTAAAAAAAAAGTAATTGTGATGAAATAGAAGGTCAAAATCAAAAGTGAAAACTATGAGAAAAAATCTGAATTTTTAAATCAAATGTGTAATTATGTGTCATTTATATTGTGATAAAAAGTTGAAATTAAGATAAGAATTCATAACTAGGAGATGGTGAGCCATTGTTGTGAGAAACAAAGTCATAATTAAACATAAACTAAAAAAATATTTATTCAGTCTGGCTTTTATGTAGGGTGTGACAATTTTATTACTTACTTTTACCATTATGTGGATTTAAATGTTGCTTTATTATTTTATACATTTTTACAGATTGTTTTATTTTTTTAATTTATTCATCTGAGTTCTTATAGGATGGCTTCTAAATTTCAGTGAAAGTGCTGCCATCATGCATCAAGTAATGTGTCTTTCAATCGCCAATTTCCTTTACACTGCAATGCATTTCATTTGAAAAACACTACTATAATATGTGCCATTTGGTAAGTTGGGGGGGGGGGGTTGGATCATTGTAGCCCAATAGTATTGACGATGAGGGGGGGGTGGTGTTGCATTTTCTACACAATTGAAAATCTAAAATATTGTATTATGGGCAGATACTGCATTTATTTCGTACATCACTAAGTTGTTTTGTTCATGTATTAGGGATGTAAATTTCAAGTACTTTCCGTGATCCATCTTTGGAAATGTTAAAAATCAATTATCAATTAATCATTAATTACTAATGATGTCAAAATAATGCCAAATGCATTTTTTCCCCTGATTCAAATTTTCCTTCACGACACAATGTATATAACTGATAGTATTGAATATCTACGGATCATATTGAGGTGTTCAAAATGTTAAACATGCTTAATATCAACGTGTGGAGCAGGCTCATAATCTCTGCGGACATACAGTCATAAAAGTGAAGGCTCAGACTTCAACAAGAGAACTGAACAGAAACATATTTCAGACTCACAGTGTCCAGTTTTCTGTCTACTCGTTCTTGTTGAGACAAATAAGTATGTGAACGTGATCAGTTGTCAGCTGGGAGCTCAACCGGGTCAGAATCTGTCCGGTGGCGGAGAAAAAAAAGCGCTCATGGAGACCTGTCACTCAGCTGCAGTCCCCAGCTGAGCGTCTCCGCTGTGAGCAACACCTTCAGTCAACTGATTCTGAAACATGCTTTAAACTTAAAACACCTCCCTGATAGCTGAACCAAATATGAGACCACATGATGTTTGTTCCACGTGATAGAAAATCAAACAAAATAATGTGTTAAAGTTAACAATCAATTAATCGATACTTGACAGAACCTTAGAATAAGGTAAAGAGAGAGAAGTTTAGCTAATGAAAACTGAAAGAAGGACTCTGTTAAAGAGTGTAATAAGTTTAAAAGATACAATTCAAGCTAATTCATAACGTTAATGAAAAAGATAAGGATACAAAAGAAGAATAGTGACACCTCTGCATCCTCCCAGTGAAGAGTACAATGGTGGAATGAATAGCATCTCTATTTGTGCTGAATGTTATTGATTGTCTGGAAGGAGATGCTTCTCATGTGTCTTCAAGTATCATCCCTTTTATTTAACTACAGCTTTGTGGAGCATGTGTTGCTTGCTATTCTAGAGATATATCATGTGAGAGCATTATTGTGTATTCAATGTATCCCATGTAAGTGTGAGCACTGCTCTTACCTCCACCAGATGAGGCGTCGGGTTGAAGCCACACAGGTTACAAACTTGGCTGTGACACTGTGTGCAGCTGTTGTAGTTGGGCGGGTCAGAGCTGTGGATGTTCAGCTCCGTTTTACATAGAGGACAGTTCACTTTAGGCTTTGCGGGCACTGGAGCAGGCACGGGAGCTGCTGCGGGCTCCTGTTTGTGTGGCACCTTCTGCTGATGAGCAGGTGACTGCTTTTGTTGTGTTCCTTGTGGTTGGTATCCTTGCGGCCCTTTTTGATGATGCGCGGGCGACTGCTGTTGCTGCATTCCTTGTTGATGGGGGATGGTCGGCTGCTTCTGGGTTTGTTGATGCAGTCCACCCATTTGGGGACCTCCCATCTGGCTCTGTGGAAAAGGGCCCCCCATTTGGCTATGTGGATAAGGGCCTCCCATTTGGCTCATTGCTTGAGGGCCTCCCATTTGGCCCGGCACATGGGGGCCACCCATTTGACTCTGCCCATGAGGACCTCCCATTTGACTTGGCCCATGGGGACCTCCCATTTGACCTGGTGCATGAGAACCTCCCATTTGACCTGGTGCATGAGGACCTCCCATTTGACTTGGCCCATGGGGACCTCCCATTTGACCTGGTGCATGAGAACCTCCCATTTGACCTGGTGCATGAGGACCTCCCATTTGACCTGGTGCATGAGAACCTCCCATTTGACCTGGTGCAAGAGGACCCCCCATTTGACCTGGTGCATGAGGACCTCCCATTTGGCCAGTTGCATGAGAGCCACTCATTTGAGTTGGAGCATGAGAGCCACTCATTTGAGTTGGAGCATGAGGGCCTCCCATACCAAACGGTTTACTTCCTTGGGCACCTTGTTGTTGCTGCTTGCTGTCAGCACTTGCATTACTGAACACCACCTTGCCCCGTGCAGGGCTCGGCTGGGTGGAGGCAGTGGATAGAGGATCAACATTGATGAGTGTACTAGCCTGATTGAGCAGGGACGCCCCAAAGCCAAACAGTTTGGTCAGGCCATCCTGGGCAGGAGGGGGCTGACTCTGAGGTCTGTGGGCTGGGGAAGAACCGGCGCTTCTGGTCTGATCATGATGTCGTGCCATGGACTGGTGCATCGGAGAACCCCGACCCAGATCAGGTTGAGAGGGGGCTTTGGTCAAGCCAGGGAGGGGCACAGCACCAGGGTGGGGAATCCGTGGACCTCCAGGCTGGTTGAGGCCACCAGTGGGACCTCCGACAGCTCCTTGGGTCCCAGGACCTCTCTGGGAGTATGGATCCGACCTCATGCCTTGCTGAAAAGTTCCAGTCTGAGCCTGGGGGCCGCCAGCGCCTTGGTGTCTCTGTAAGCCTGGAGAGCTTTGCTGCTGAGTCTGGGGCCCCTGTTGTCCGGTAGGGTACAACTGGGGCTGAGACTGGGGATACTGCTGGGACTGGGAGTATGGCTGAGACTGGGAGTATGGCTGAGACTGGGAGTATGGCTGAGACTGGGAGTAGGGCTGCGTCTGGCCGTAGGGCTGCTGCTGCTGCTGCTGCTGCTGCTGCTGCTGCTGCTGCTGCTGCTGCTGCTGCTGCTGCTGCTGCTGCTGCCGCTGGGCGGGCTGACTCTGAGCCAGAGGTTTTGGCTGGGCTGCTGCTGCCGGTTGTGTTGGCTGAGGCGTCGGCTGCTGAGGCTGGACAATGGGCTTGGCTTGGTGTGACGGAGAGTGAATCTGCTGTTGGCTCTTAGAGCGAGGCGTGGTCATATCAATGCCAAGAGCTCTCTGCATCTGACAATTCAGACATAGCCACTCCTGGACCTGCAGACAGAGGACAAACAGATCGGATGTTATTTAACATTTAAAATCACATTTTCTAATTGAATAGGAACTACGTATTCTTTAGTAGCTTGTTCCGACTCTTCATTGAAGAACTTTATGTTGACTAGTTAACATTAAAATCTAGACACACTGTATTGTTCCATCGTTAAAGAAGGTTCTGTTGGCGTCTCCAATGATTTGCAGCACACTCTGCGCATGTATTGACATGATCAGTGAGTTTGAAAAGGCTCTGACTGATGTAAGTTTGCTTCTGAGATATTGGAAAGGAAATGTAGTTGACCCCTTTTACAACAAGTCCAATAAAAAAAAGGAAATGAGAAAAAGAAAGGAAGGAAAACCATTTCTTAAAGTGCTATATTCATACTGAACGCCTCTGCCTTCTTAATCCTTTGCTTTCAAACCAAATTGCAATTGATTTCATGAAATATCATTGCTGACTCATTCAGGATACTGCCTCTGTTCATATGAGCCACATGGACACTGAACTCATTCAACCAACTTGAAAGCTGCAGATGACACAGAGTGCTTTCGGATGGCTACACATAAATTATTGCATATCGTTCTTCCCGTGAAAAACAGAGGTGCTCAGAGAACGGTTTTAATCAGCCAGAAATAAAGAGAAAGAGGTAAATCAACCACAAATCGACTGCGGTGCAGAGTGACTGCTGAGCCGAAACCGCAACCCAAGTAAAAGCATCACATCCCTCACAGACACACTCACACACACATGGATTCACACGGGTACATAGGTATGCAAAGATGTAAGTGTAGACACAAACAGATAGACACACGAAACACACACGTTCAAATGAATATGAAAGATGTCAGGATCTAAAAATAAAAAAAAACATCACCCCTCCTCCTCTTCATCCTCCTGTCTTCCTCCCCCCTTCTCTTCCTCCTCCAGATGAGAGCTGATACTCCCTCGTGTCCGGACCTTGCTTGGCTCTTTGATTTCTTGCGACTGCGAGCAACACGCAGCTTCTCTCTGAACTGTGTCAACCTGCTCTTTCCCTGTGTGTCCTACTGTAGCTTTGCATCCACCACAGCAACCCAGCTGCCATAAATAGTGCTATTTAGCTCCTCCGCATCCAGGGGAAAGCTAGTAAATCTCTGCACGTTCCAAGCATTTCTCCCATCCCCTTTTCTTCCCACAATGCATCGGGAAATAATATTCTGTATCACCCTCCTCTCAATATCCCCTGATTTGTCTTCAAGGTGGTACAAGATGAGGTGGCTCATTGAATTTGAGGGGAAGACATGCCAGCATCCGTTACGTAGGCTAACTAAGCAGTTCCTCCCCCTGTGCTTTCCCAGCCTGCTTTGCTGTCTGGCATTTTGGAGCTTGACAGCATCACTGATCCCATGTTCTGTTAACTCAGCGGCTACAGCCTGACATCCTCCATTCCTCCTTAACATATTCTCTTTGTAGCTGTTTTTCCTCCCCTCTCTGCTTCCCTCCCCCTGTTTTTCCTCCCCCTCACATCCTCTCTCTTTCTCCCCTTACACTGGCCATTTTTCTTTTAGGTTTCTTTCCTCACCCCCTTTTTGGGTTCTCTCCCTGATTAGCCTGAAAATGTAGGTCTCATTCCTTGAAGAGCTGAAGCGGAAGGAGATTTAAAAGTATAATTCAGCAGTGCAGGCTCCTCCTACATTGTGCTGCCATAATTACATCTGATGAAGATGGCGAGAGGGAGATGAAGAGAGGTAGATAGGGAGAAAGAGAAACGGGGAGCTAATTTTAATGAGTCCCTGTTCGTCCATTTGCTTTATAAGCAACATCACAAGAGACTCTTGAAGAAGAGAGGGAAAGAGCGAGGGATGGTTAATAGCAGAGAGGAGATGGAGAGGGAGTGAAAAGTGGAGGGAAAGGAGTCAGCAGTTTGTTAATCCAGGCAGCTCTTTTGCTCTCATCATGTCAGGCTTAATCACAGCACAGCAACACAGAATATTCACTTCTGCTTCTGTGCGGTTCAAACCGGCAAATCCGCCACACACCTGGGTCCTGTTGCATCCAGGCCGGGCTTGTTAGAAGGGTTTGTTCACCACTCTATGAAAGCAAGGTCTTCCTTACCTAGAAACAGAGAGATCGTTCTGTTTGTCTTGACTCATCATTCCCTGAAAATGATGCCCCAGTTTATTGGAAGTAAGGGGACTTACTTACTGAAGCACTACCAAGCAGTGTTTAAAACCCAACAATGATTCTCCAATGACTGTGGAGTAATCTGTGCACCATTTTACAGCCTCTAGAGCTTTGGTCAAACGCTTTCCATGTGAAATGTGTCTGCATCAAGTCCATCTGTATTGGGGTTAAACATGGATATCTCTGAAGAAGACCAACTAACCACAGCTGCCTTTTAATTATAGGGTTTTTTGTTTATCTACTCAAAGGTACAGTGTGTAGCGATATGCAGCATTTAGCAACACTTGGTAGAAATGGAATATTATATATTATTAAAGTACAACAAACTGACTGTATTTATTTTTTGGCATGTTTGAAATAAACACTTTCAAATTAAATCTAAAACTGTACAAAGAGTTTTGGGTAACACTTTACAATAAGGGTCCCCTAATTAGCGTTAGTTAATGCATTATTAAGCATTAATTAACAGTTTAGTAATATTTTAAAAATCATTATAATGTATTACCTAACATTAACTAACACATTAGTTAATGCATTAATAAGCAGTTGATTAATGTCTGCTGCTCAGAGTTAATTAATACATTATTAAGCATTAATAAAAGTTACAAAACTTAATTAGTTAAGCATTAGTGAATGCTTTCTGGACCCTTATTGTAAAGTGTAACACATGTATCTCTTAGGTAACACATACGCTGAAGCAAAATGAGTTGAAATGTAGTTGAAGCAACACATATACAGAATTAAAAACATTTTATTTAGAATTAAAACAGATAATCACAGATAACATCTCAACTGGCACAGAGAAGTACGGTGGCCCTGAGAGCTCACAGCACTGCAACTTAAGAAAACACATGCAAAAAGACAAAACACAAGCAAATTAAGAAAACATCTTCATCAATTTGACAACACATGCGCAGCATTTAGAAAACGCGATGCAAAGACCACAACACAATACATTAGAAAAACGCGCTGCAAATAAACAGCAACACAGCACAAGTGTTTCCAGAGGACACTTAAAAGTGATGCACACGCTTATGCTGATGCTTATGAGGCAGTTTAGCATTTATAATGTGTTACTTAAGTGATGCATGTGTTACACTTTACAATAAGGGTCCAGAAAGCATTCACTAATGGTTAACTAATTAAGTTTTGTAACTTTTATTAATGCTTAATAATGTATTAATTAACTCTGAGCAGTGGACATTAATTAACTGCTTATTAATACATTAACTAATGTGTTAGTTAATGTTAGGTAATACATTATAATTATTATTAAACTATTATTAAACTGTTAATTAATGCTTCATAATGCATTAACTAACGCTAATTAGGGGACCCTTATTGTAAAGTGTTACCGAGTTTGGTATTAGTTAACTTAGAATGAACCTTTTATATCTACATACTGTAAGGAGAGGGTCCTCTATCAAGGGAGGCCGCCATCTTGCTCCGCCATGTTTCTACCGTAGCACAGAACGGACAAACTAGTAACATGCACAATAACCACAAGAGAATTGTGGTAATGGTGCACTTTATAATTTGTGTTTATAGACACAAAGCTGGGCAAACATTCATTGATCCATTAATCATTCATTTTAAGCGTTAAAAAAACAATAAACGTTAAACTTCAGTTCTTGTTAACATTGTTGTTTCCGTGTTAAGGATAATTTATACTTCTGCGTCAAAATCGACGGCGTAGGCTACACCGGAGGTCTTTGTAGCTCCCGTTTCAACACAGGGGCCTACACACACATGCACCTCCTCCAAAATGTGACTACATGTAGAATCAACACGGACTGCAAGCCCTGTGATTGGTCAGCTTGGCGGCATTGTATTTCCTGCATTTACAGCACTTCCGGGATCCCGGACATCGGCTGCTCATCAGCCGTGTATTTAATCTCCTCCTCTCTATTCTTCATGTAATCATGTCTGTATGATAAACAGCAACATGTATCAGCTGTAGATTAACATAACACGCTCTGAATCTCTGTGGAAAAGGAAACAGAGATCGTAGCGGGGCCGGAAGCAGGCGACTGGCTATCAGAGAGACCACACTGCCCTCTAGTGTTTAGGAGATGAATTGCTGCATGACACGGACACATCGACGCACAAGTTTGTGGTGCTCATGTCCGCGTTAGCCCCTGCTACAGGGGAGATGCAGAAGTACTGTATAAACCAGCTTTAAAAGTGGGCGTGGCAGTTTTTCCACCAAGGAGTGGTTTTTTTTTTTGTGCAAAATAAATGTTTGCAATGAATTCAGAATCCCAAATAACCCCTAGTTTGACCCCTCACAAGCTGCTGAAGGCAGAATTTAACATTTTCAGTTTTCACCAATAAGGTTCCAGGTACCCAAAGTTCAAATAGCTGTCATGGATTTTACTACAGGAGTTCTCTTCTTTTAATACGTGTTATTAGAGACCTTTATGAACACATTGGTGAAGAAATTTTTTTGTAAGGACATTATTCCCAGATTGGCCAAATATGGGCTAATTTTCCCTGACTATATCCCTCACACAGTGTGAACACAGATAATAAAGTGTACACACTGTTGAGCTTACAGCATGTAAAAAAACTGTTAACAATTTCAGCATAATTCTCCTTAAGCATCGTCAATGCAGTGACACAACTCAATCAGGTTATAAAAGATGGGCCCTCATTACCAATCCTCACTAAGATGGAGAGTTATTTCAAACTTAACCTTTAAGTAAGAAAGTCCACACTGAGGTGAAGAGTGCCCTTTCCAAGAGAAGGCTGGTCAGGAAGCAGCATGTAGCCCAGACAATGTTACAACTGCCAGTTAATGCGGAGACTAACCCAGGAGGAGAGAGCTTCAAGTGAGTGGGTGGGGATGAAAAACATCTCAACTGCAAAGGCCAAATACATTTCTGGAAATCCCAAAGTGTGAGGGAATCAATATAAAGATCTGTGTGGGAATACAAAGCCTGCTGGGGCTTTAAATGTCCCTAACATGAAAATGTGTCATGACACAAATCTGACTGCTCACAATGGTTTCCATCACATGAGTCGGCCAGCATGAACACCACGAGGACTCTTAAACTGAAGCTGCTCATTCATGCTCTTCAGACATTTTTTAAAATTTCTCTCAAGTTTATGTCAACCTAAAGATGACTATATAAAGACATTTGATTGATGGATGGTTTGAAATACTTTTCGCCCAGTGTAGCACAGGAAAAGAGGATAATAATTGCCGCTTATTGTGAACAGTCCATCAAGATTTATATACGATTTTTAGAAGTTGTTTCTCAAATCATTGTTTTACCTCCTTCTAGTATATTATTATCATCATAATAATAATAATAATAATAATAATAATAATAATAATAATAATAATAAATTAATAATAATAATAATAATAATAATAAATTAATAATAATAATAATAATAATAATAATAAATAAATACATAATAATAATAATAATAATAATAATAATAATAAATAAGTAAATAATAATAATAATATTATTATTATTATTATTATTATTATTACTATTGTAGTTGTTGTTATTATTATGATTATTATTGTTATTATTTTTATTATTATTTTATTATTTGTATTATTATTACTAGCCTATTATTATGATTATTATTATTATGTATTATAATTAATATTTATGATAATTATTAGTAGTAGTATTAATCATATTAAATCACTTGTTATGTATCATGTTTTACTTTTACTTACTATTATTATTATTATTATTATTATTATTATTATTATTATTATTATTATTATTATTATTATTGGTGGTGGTGGTGGAAATAATATATATATTGAAATTAGTACAAACAACACAACAATAATAATAATAATAATAATAATAATAATAATAATAATAATAATAATAATAATAATAATAATAATGATAATAATAATAATTAGAAGAAGAAGAAGAAGAATAAAAAGAAGAAGTAGAAGAAGAAGAAGAAGAAGTAAAAGAAGAAGAAGAAGAAGAAGAAGAAAAAGAAGAAAAATTACAATAATTATAATAATAGTTAAATGATAATAATAATAACATGATAATAATATTGAATGCAAATGATTGAAATAAAGAATAATACAGCTGGGATCTACTCTGCAGTGATAAACTGGGACAGTATTTCAGATGAAGTCATCTAAGTTCACCTAATATTTCAACCTTGACAGATATTCAGACAGACAATGTCTAACCCGTTACAGGGCAGCTTTGACAGGTGTCTTATGTACCTTGAAGCATTAGAGTACAAGTGTCATGTCAAGTTACAGCACATTTCTGTCCACGGCTCCACAGTCAGTTTGCACATTGTGTGTCAGAAGGCAAATTTAGGCCTATGGGAATGAATGGTTAAAAATATATTTTCTGTGGAGAGGAGAAAAACCCTGAGAATCTCCAGTTCTGCTTATGCTGCAATCTCATGCAGGTAGACATGTAGTGGCAAGAAAGCTGCACCCCATTTTTAAAAACTCTTCTTTCTGCAGAATCAGAATTTCATAAATGGAGCACCTGCAAGCTAGTTCAGGCAGAATCTCCTGTACAACCTGCAACCGTCTCCCCAAAACCTACATTATTCAGAATCCTCAGTGCCCTGTTTGTGGTGTTTGTATTTTGTGTGTTTGGTACTATTGTTTGTGCACCCCCACACCTCCTCACAATGATTCAGATTCAGTGATACAAGAGAACAATAGAGACTGTGAAAGACTCATGATCCAATGAGTTTCTTTTTATCCCCAGAACTGCAACACCTAGCTTTGCTCCCAGAGATCTTAAATGAAGCATCTAGATGATAGTTTTTAATATCAAACCAAGAGATGATTTTATAAACATGTTGTCTTTATTTACATTCTCATTTTATATTTAGGGTTTTTCCTTTAAAAGCCATATTATGTTGTACTCGTGACCATGTGGGATGAAATCAGTATTGTTTTACCTGAATACATTTCCCATGAGCACCATCACTCACTGTCAGATGTACTGTACAGATGTTTCTTTTGCCGAAGTCTGCGCTTATTGTGGAAGCAAACAAAAGTCCACTCTTCCCAACATGATTTAGTCGGCTAAAATCTGACACAATCAAATGAACCAAACACTCAGTATATAATAATAATAATAATAATAATAATAATAATAATAATAATAATAACAATAACAATAATAATAATAATAATAATAATAATAATAATAATAATAATGGATCAGATTGGTATAGCACTTTACAGAAAAATAAAAGTAAAGCAAATAATAAAATAAATAAATAAAATGAAGCAAATAATTATTTTGATTCTACAAGATTTCCTCTAATCTCACAAAACAAAAGCTGCCTCCCTGATAAATCTGCCTCTGTTACCTCTCCTATCAGATTAATGAACAGCGTGTGTTCTTGGAAAAATTCATCTATTCACTGCTAAAAACAAAACACTGATTAAATCCTGCATGACTTGTCAATCAATCAATCTTTATTTGTATAGTGCCAAATCACAACAAGCGTTATCTCAAGACTCTTTTACAAACAGAGCAGGTCTAGACCACTCTATGTCAAATTATGAACAGAGACCCAACACCAAGACAGGATCAGACTCAGTCTGACCCCACCTTAATCCACCATGAGCATTGCACCTCACAGTATTTAGCTAGTTACAGTGGAGAGGACAAACTTCCTTTAACAGACATCTGCCTCAACCCAGTTGGGTCTGGAAAGAGGGATAGAGGAGAATAAGAGAGAGATGGAGCGGTGATATATCTTAAAGGTACAGAGAGAGTTTGTTCACACACAAAAACGCTGACCCTGGCAGACCCCTCAAAACAAGACAGGAGGACTTATGTTTCTATTCCCCTGTGATATGATCAAACAAACAAAAAAACACAGTCTAAAGAAACTGGTGTTGAGCAGTGGTTTGAGAGAAGACTGATTACAAGTCAGAGCTCTGTGATCCTTAACACACTGTATTATTTTGTATAGTGAGCAGGTTGTTTTGTGGATTGGAACCCTTACAGGGTGAGCAGGACCTTGATGCAAAATAGTGGTTGAAGCACAACTCTCACTCCACATTAAACCTCTACTTACTTAATAAATCAATAATCATACACCAAACACTGATATGGATAGGATTGTATTATCCTGCTTCACTCCCAGTCTGAGCTGGATCCACAGTTAACAGGAAGCTGTAACCTTCTTAAGATGAGCTAACTTTTCTGTAATTACTCACATTAAACTGAACATGTCCTCTTGTGAAGTAAACTAAGGTGAACAGGTCCACATGAATCAGCATCACAGCAGGTTGAGTCTGAGACATTCTCTCCTACATTTATCAGTCCTCAAACTCTGACATATCTCATCTTGTGTTCTATTAAGTATTTCCTTTATTTAATTTTTCAGAGGTTTTGTTTTTAGCAACGATACAGATTAGTGCCATCAAGTTTTGCTATGTGATTTCTTAACACAGCCATGTGATAACCAAGCAGCAACCTCCGGTCTGAAAATATGAAGCCCATGCAGAAGTGTTAGAAACTGCCGTTCATCAAGCGTCCACTAGAGGTTGGCTGCAGAAACACTGGAAACCACATACACAGCCATTCAAAAAATCTTTACAGCAGAAATAAACATGTTTACAGTCTGGTTCAAAAAACAGTTTAGGTCTGAAGAGCTAATTTCTCTATCAGCACACACTGTACGGGGGGCATAATTTATAACTCTTTATTTTTTAAGATATTAAACTTACGTGTTTTGCCCAAATAAGGACATGGCTGACTTGACTGACAGGCGGGAACACTGCAGCTGTTAGCGAGGAGCCTAAAGGCCCGCCTCTCTATGTCACACTTGCTCCACAGAAGTTAGGTTGAGTTCAGCATTGCCAATATGGCACCACGTCCATTTATTATACAGTCTATGGTGATAATATTTCATAGTTACACTCAATTCCATTTTTATATTACAGCAATGAGCACTTTTTATTAAATCAGGCATCACTAAAATGTAAAAGGGCTGTAGAGACTAACATCCCTGTACAATGAAGCAGAGTGCAAAATACTCCAATCAATCACCAAAGTTTGAAACTGAATACTGCGTGACTAAATATTCAGCTTCTTAATCTTATTTAGGGTGCATATATCAAATTCAACACATAAGCATGGTGCAGTCCGTGAATACAGCCTCTCCTCTCCAGCTCATCCATGACATTGATTCTGGTGTCCTCATCCTTTTATCTATGTACCGCGACACTTTGCCTTTTTTTTCACTGCAGAAACATCTCCATTCACAATTCACTGATTCATCTAAACACAGACATTTACCACTGAACACACACGAGCACAGACACAATCAATAAGCCAATATAAAACACAAACATTCAGACGTCTGAGCTGGATGTAACGATCATTAACATGTAGGTCAAGTGTATTCACACACTCAAACTAAGAAGAGGGTTTATTTAACCATGTCAGATGTTCAGAGGCCAAACAGGTGATTAAATACAAGGACAATCACATACAAACAGATGTTGCATATGGTAAAAAAGGCACTGCAAAAAGTGCTCTCATGAGAGCAATGAATCAAAGGTGGACTTCTTTATACCAGCTGCTAAGACTAACAATCAAGTCCACAACACAGATTGTGTTAACTTGTTTTCCTGTTGCACTAAACTAGTTTATTACCCGGCTGTCTTACTGATCTTCTGGTTGTGTAAGAAGCTTGATTCTGATTGGTCAAAACCCCTTGACAGCGGTTATTAACTTTCACTAACATGAGCAACACCAGAGACAAACTGATCACACGTCATGTCAAATCAATCCACAGAAAAGAGTTCAGACACATTTAGCTTCTGCTTGTTGACACCATAGACCGTAAGGTGAGGGGAAACCGTTAGCTTCTGTTAGCATCAAAACAATGTGGCTAAATTATTAGCTTCTGTTAGCATGTTAAATCGGCAGGCTACAGATGTTTACATCTTGGATCCTGTCCATCAATATGATGAAGGAGCGGAGCAGGTGAGAGAAACTTTAGGTTAGTGATCTCTCCAAAGAAAGTTAAACCATGAGCGGTGGTGATGATAGCAGCAGGGTTCAAAGTTGTGACATTAGTTTCTTTTTAAAGGTGTGTGAACCTCAGAGCTCAGAGAAGAAGGAGAGCTGAATGAGGACAGTTTCATGTTCAATCCACCGCAACAGACAGAGAAGAATCTATCACCATGGAACCATCACTGACGAGGAATCACTGGGACTATTTTTAAAAACTGTAAACATAAATCATTCAAATCAATAAAATCATCTTTAATCAATGTTTTTAACAACTTGTTTGTATCTTAAGTTAGTAGCCGGGTAATAAGAGAGATAAAGTATGGTTAGCAGGTTGTTATGGGAAAAAGAACCCCTTCAGGGTGGTGAAGACCAGGGGCTTGTATCACCCTGTTGGGATTCTTTTTCCCATTACAACCTACTAACCATACTTTATCCCTTACTTAATCTATGTTTTTATGATGTTTTTTATTTAAATATCAGATTATTGGTGATGTGAGTTTTGATATGTTCAGTGTTGGATTGTGAATTTTGTTTTCAGGCCACATACATTGAGCAGTGTTGAGGGCTGTGACAGGAAAATGTTTTCAGTAGTGGGGAGAAGCAGCAGCACAAATACAGGGATGACACATGTTAATGCTCAAAACACTTAAAGTCACCTGTCAGTGTTATAAGTGGGCTATGTTAGCATAAAAGACCCAAGCTCATGGAGCATAGACTGTATAATAAAGGGATGTATCAGTGACGTCACCTGTCTGTTCCTGAGCGCTATTTTGAAGCCAATCGTCAGCGGGAGCCATGTTGGGAATGTTGAACTCAACCTAACTTCTGTCGAGCTAGTGTGACGTAAAGAGGCGGGCCTTTAGCCTCCTCGCTAACAGCTACAGTGTTCCTGCCTGTCAATCAAGCCAGCCATGTCCTTATTTGCGCAAAACTCGTTAGTTTAATATTTTAAAAAAATGCCGAGTTATAAACAATTCACCCTGTACAGTGTGTGCTGATAGAGAAATTATCTATTCAGACCTAAACAGTTTTTTGAACCAGGCTGTAAACATGTTTATTTCTGCTGTAAAGATCGTCTTCTTTGAATGGGTGTGTATGTGGTTTCTGGTGTTTCTTCAGCCAGCCTCTAGTGGATGCTCGAGGAACTGCAGGTTTTAGCACTTCCACATGCTCTTCATATTTTCAGAATGGAGGTTGCTGCTTGTCATGAAGGCAAAAGAGACAAATGCACTAGTCAACTGAATTGCCTTCTCACATACATCATTTTGCCATATCATGTTTTAACGGCAGCATACCTGCTCCCATAAATGATATATCTGTGAGAAGAAAAACTGTTCTTTGAGCGAGCCCAGAACAAACGCCTGACTATTATCTCTGTGCACAAAACTCCTGTCAACCCTCTCTCACATAAAACCCCTCACAGTTAGTTTTTTGTCTTCTTGGCACGAAGAGGTCCCACCATTGAAGGCACCATTGAACCTCTAACCATGGTTTACGGCCCTCAGTTTTGTATGATTGGTTATTCGTGTCAGGACACCTACAGTCGCTTACAGTAGTGCTGATGGAAGCAGAGATGTTCTGGTTACGAGTGCTGTGAGTTCTAAAAAGCTAAATAGCTGCACGGCAATTTGAGTTCCCAAATAGTTTGAGGATTTAAATCTGATGGATAGATTGCCGACTCTTTCATATTTTCTCATTAGTCAGTTATTGTTGAAACATTCTAGCAAGCAAGCTAACCACTTTAAAAAGTATGATGAAATTTACATTAATCACATCCATAAACTTCAACTGGTTCGAAATGCCGCTGCCCGCATCATCACCAGAACCCCCTCCACCAGCCACATCACACCTGTCCTGCAGCAGCTCCACTGGCTTCCCATCAAATATCGCATCATCTTTAAGATTCTGTTTTTCACTTTCAAGGCCATCAACAACCGAGCTCCTCAGTACCTCATTGATCTCCTCCATCCCAAAACACTCACCCATAGTCTCAGGTCTTCCTCTTCTAGGGTTGCCAACTGTCCCGTATTAGCCGGGACTTCCCATATATAGGGCTAAGTTGGTTTGTTTGATACGGGACCTCAGTTGTCCCGTATATTGACTATTAACTCTTGTAAATACAGAAGACTGCACTCTACAGATCCTAGATCAGATAAAACGGCAGTGGCAGATCACGTGCCAATCACAGCGCCTGTCATCCAATCACAGGCCCCCTCACACACATCAGTTGTATACAGCGCAAATGAGCAAAGTCCTGCAAAAAAGTGTGGAGAGGATTTTCTCTCTGATGGCCATTAAATGGTCAGACTCAAGAAACAGATGCAGCACAGAGCTGATCAAACATGAACTTCAGATATCTGTAAACTGGGACTTGTCATGTAAGGACTTCTCTCTCTCTCTGTGCAAAAGGACAAAAGACTGCTGAGTCAGTCCAGAGCAGCAAAAAGGATCCATGGAAAAAGTACATGTGATGAGTCATACTCCTCTTCTGCATTTAACTTTTCTTTTACCTGTTTTTTGATGTGAAGAGCCAAACTGTGGTTTCTGTGAGGTTTCTTCATATGAGGTTACATAATGATACAGTAAGGATTAAAGGGAATATACACACTTTCTGCATTTCCAGTTGAATCAGAATATGTACATACACTGAATTCACACATCATGCTCACACCACCATGGCACCGTGCACCTGTTCCTTATTTAGGAGTCAGAAAGTTGGCAACCTTCCACCCAACTCACCCTCCCACCTGCTCACTTGACCACCATGGGGTTGAGAGCCTTCAGCCACTCTGCCCCCCGCCTCTGGAACTCTCTGCCCCAGGACTTACAAAACTCCACCTCTCCCACCACCTTCACATCCACCTAAAAACACAACTTTCCACCAAGCCTACTCGCTTTAATCTGTCTCTATGGGACTGGAATGACTTCACCTTCACTTTCATCATGACTTCAGTTTCATTTTTCTAGTGTTGCATTGTTATTCTGTTGTATTTATGTCTTCATTTACTGTTGAGTGTTGTTTTTTACAGTTGGTATGTTGTAAGGTGACCTTTTTGACTGAGGCAGTTTCAGGGCCGGTTCAGAGCCGGCGCTCAATCAAGCGGCAACCTCCAGTCTAAAAATATGAGTCAATGTGGAAGTGTTAAAAGCTGCAGTTCATGGAGGATCCGCTTGAGGCTGGCTCCGGAAGTACCGGAAGTCACATACACATGAATGGGAAAAGGACGATCTTTGCAGCATTAATAAACATGTTTACAGCCTGGTACAAAAGACGAGTGTAGTCTGAATAGCTCATTTCTCGATGTGCTCTCACTGTGAGGGGGGGGGAATCTTTTCTAATTCAGCAATTTCAAAGATATTCAGATTACTAGTCCTCCAATGAGAGGCACAGCTGCCTGCAGGAACACTGCAGCTGTTGGCTAGGAGGCTCAAAGCCCGCCTCTTTACGTCACACTGGCCCCACAGAAGCAATATGGCTGCCGCTGCCGATCGGCTTCAAAACAGCGTTCAGAAACAGATGGGTGACGTCACGGATACTACGTCCATATTTGAGACAGTCTATGCGCTCAATTGAGAACCGGTTTTTCGTGTTTCGACTGTGAGTGAACCGGCTCCCAGCCGGGAAAACCGATTCCAGAGCGGCTCCCACTTTTTGCTGGTCTAGAGTTGTGATCAAAAAGAGATACCAACGTGTTTCCACCATTGTCCTGCAGCAAAACAATGAAAAAGACTAATGGATTCCAAGGCAAAGCAGTGGTCGGCCGAGGAGATAAGCTGCTGTTGTCCGCCATCGTTGTTGTTGTGAGGGAGAGTTCGTGTGAACGCTGCTGGGAAAAGAGGTCACGTAAATCTGACGTCATGGCGTGCCACTTCCACGGGCTCGAGCAGGCCGAAAAAAAATGGGGGGCGCGCTGGTTCCCGAGTTCATCCAGCTCCGAACCAGAGCGAGCACCAGCCCAGAAATACAACCCGGTTCACATTGGTCCAAAAGAGCTATCAGAGTGTCCAGAAAGGTGCCTATAAATGAAATGTATTATTATTATTATCATTATTATTATTATTATTATTATTATTATTATTATTATTATTATTATTATTATTACTATTAATATCCTCAGAACAATAAGGGAGTAACCCCACAAAGAAAGCAAATTTAAGAGAATCACAAAACGCCTTTAGCTTCTCTCTATATGTGAAACTCTGACGAGCTTTACAGACCAGCAGTTGAATCCAAGTCGACGCCACGTCTTATCAATGTTTAAATAGATGAAATATGACACCTAGTCTATATTATAATGAGCTGCTTTTGAGAACAAAAGGCGATCGGAAGTTGCACGGAGCAAAGTTCACTGTGACACTAACCTAATTTGTCATTAATTAGCCTGGGGACACAAAGAGAGGAGCGCATAGGATGTGGGAGGACCGAGATATGGTCAAAAGAGATAAAAACAACAGAGTGGAGGAAATCTATGAGGGATCCCCTCCTTTCATTCTTCCAAGTCATCTCTCAATTATCTGCTGCTCTTTAGGAATATTACTAACTAAACATCATTGAGCAAAACATTAATCACTGTCCTATAATCAATGGCAGAAATAACACAGAGAGCCAGGCAATAATACTAAATGAATCACAACAGCATGGAAGTAAGTCTTTAAGTTAATGAGTGAAAATGTGCAAGTCATTCTCTATTGTGCTCCATTATTGTTATGCAGGTGGATTATACCTGACAAACAGTGTACACACTTTCTCTTTATCTCACCCACACACTCACCCTCTCTCTGTAAGCCCTACACAAATACACAGTCACCCAGACACACGCCGTATCAAAAACACACACACAAACACACTAACGCTTGAAAAGAAGCCGCCGTTCTGTCATGAGCAGCAAGAAAAACACGAGTCTGACATTGCAGGTCCCGATGACAGGAGGAGCTATTTCCTGTGTCTGTGGCTTGCAAAGTGTGACATGGATACAAACCCAGTCTCACTCCAAAACACACACATGTAGTGCACACTCGCTCACACACACACACATACACACACACACACACACACACGCACGCACGCACGCACGCACACACATGCATGGCGACCAGCTGTCAGCATAAAATATTCACATCCCACTTCTCCAAACACTGCAGGAACTGAACAGGTGTTAACACCGTTTCATGGAGAAAACTGGAGGTGACAACCGCAGCATTCTCTAAAGCAACATCCGCCGGCATTACACCTTTAGATTCCACTGAACACAACTGAAACCACCTGGAACTACATTCCAGCAGCCTCCTCATGAATACTTGATTCTGAAAACGTCCTTTGTGCCAGGCATTGTTTTGGTAAGAATGGATGTGTTTGTTAATGACATCCTAGCATGTAAAGCCTGAACCATCAAATAATTGCCAGAAAATTTTAAATATTTGAAAATGGAGTGTTTATTGGACCTTCTGAAAAATAATTAAAAATAAATTAAATAGCAATTTTCATATATAAGTTTTTGCATTTTGGTGCTCATTTTTTGCTCAAAGTTTCTTCTTTTTTGTAAACCAACTAAAACATATAAAAACAACATTTTTAACCTATTAAACTTTGAGTTTCCTCCAATGTTTTCTCAAAGTAATTTCCAACATAGAAATTATTTTTTTCCATATTGCACGACAACGTCATACATATTCTGTATCTACTACCCAACAAAAAAACCTAATGTATTGTATATTCCTTCTCTAAATTGATCAGTTTTTAGTGGAATTAAATGAGCAAAGGATAATTATTTATTAGGGAGCCATGGCAACATTCAACCAGTCATCAATCATCATAATACAGCAGGTTACATATATAAAAATATACATTATAAATATCTCAATGTCTACTCTAAATATACCTGATTATGTCATTTAAACATGTTCTTAAATAATAAAAAGACTGGATGTTGCTTTATGGAATAAAGTATGACATTTAATAAAATGATGATTGACAGATCTGTAATTAAATGACCTTATAAACCTGCTGTATCAATTTTAATTTTCACACATTTTCAACATGGTTCCTCTATAAATGAAGTAATGAAATATTAATTAGTTTTACATTTGCATCAATCCAGTAACTACTCCTCTTGAAGTTTCAGGAACAATTTGAAAGTTTTTTTCATCCAAACTTTTTCAAACTTGTTAAAAATCTCCCTGAAAAACCCTGAGTGGGTCTCTGATCCACAGCTGACATTTTGGATGTCTCAAGTGACGTCCTTCTGGTGCATGAATTACTCACACCTGGTGGATTATCCGTGCACTGCATGTATCTGATCGTATACATCAGGTTTTTACTGAAAGAATATATCACACTGATGATGTAGAGGTCTCAGAAACTGATGTATCAAACATGATACGCTTGGCGTTAGAGGGTTAAAAGTCTCACTGCCAGCAGCTCCACTAGACCATTCTGATGATGAATGCCTCATTGAAGGGCACCTCAGCAGATTTAATGAATCGCACATACAGTATGTAGCATCCCCTTTGATCTTAATCGCCTCACATCGGTTCTTTCTTCAGTTGAAGATGCGTAAATCTCACAAGTACAAATTCAAAGATTTAAGTTTCTGTATGCTGCAGATAGAATTATTACACCTTCATAGTATAATGTATCTACCGTCAATAAAGGCATTAATATGAATGAAATGAAATGAATGGGGGCGCTGGTGGCCTAGTGGTCTAAGCGCCCCACATACAGAGGCTACAGTCTTTTTTGGGGGCAGCAGTAGCTCACTCCATAGGGACTTGTCTTGGGAACCGAAGGGTCGCCAGTTCGAGTCCCAGTATGGACGAAGTTTGGCAAGTGGACTGGTGGCTGGAGAGGTGCTGGTTCATTTGCCTGAACTTGAGCAAGGCACCGAACTCCCAACTGCTTGGGGTGCGCTGGTTGATGGCAGTATCTTCACTCTGACATCTCTCCCTAAGTGCATGTCCACTGCATGTGTGTGCATGATTGTATGTATATATCAAAAAAAAACTGTGTGTGTAGCATGTCCAAAAAAATAGCATGAGTGAAAAAATTGAATTTCCCCTCTGGGGATTAATAAAGTTTCTTTCTTTCTTGAATAACCTAAGAGTAGTGATGCACTTGTACACGCACTGTCATGAGTCTCTGGTTTATTTTGTATGTGTGTTGTAATCTGGGTTTTATTTCCTGTTTTATTTTGAAGATCCCCCACCCTTACCTTCTTGTTTCCTCCCTCTCTGTACCACTTATGCGTTATCCTCTAGTCTACCTTGTGCTGTTTTTTGGTGATCCAGATCTTGTGTTCTTGTGTTCCTGGTGTGTGCATTTTCATCCACACACCAGGAATACAAGAACACAAGATCTGGATCAGAAAGACTAGAAGTCTCTTGTGTTTCCTGTTTTATTTTGTAGTTCTGGCTCCCTGTGTTTGGTTTGGTTTTACTTCCTGTCCTTGTGTGTTCCCTCCTCATTAGATTCACCTGTGTCTAAATAACTTGTGTGTATTTAGGCTCAGTGTTTCCTCCATGCTTTGTTGGATCATCGTGTCGTCTCATTCGTCTTTTTGCAAGTTCTTGTTTGACCTTTTGTTTCGCAAATCTTCATCTCCACACATGGGTCCTCCTCCTTTGCTTTTATCCAATGTGACACACACATGCACACAATTTTATATATTGCATTATTTCAGGGGCTTTTTTGGGAGCACAGGTAATTTTAGGAGTAGGGAGCTTAAACTGGAAACCCCTGTGACAAGGACTATAGTCTCAATACAGGTATTGAGCTTAATCCACTAAACCAAACCAGCACCTTAAGAACTTATCTATGTCAAGGCAATAAAACTGATCAGGATTGCAAACATCCTGTGTTAAAACAAGAACATAACCCAGTTAAGATGACAGTGTGTCGTGTTTAGCTGAACAAACTTAATACAGTATTCCTAAGTTTGTTTGAATTTAGCTTAGAATGAGCCTTTTAGATCTACATAAGGAGAGAGTCCCTTTCAACAGAGGCCACCATCTTGCACCGCCATGTGTCTACAGTAACCCGGGACTTCCACCAGATCCGTCTCTGATCCGCTGCGGTCCGGCTCCCGGCTCTCTCGTCCATCAACACCCACCGGTGTTGTTTTCAGAATGCAACGCAGAGCAGGACCTCCGGACAGCTGGAGTCATGTGACCGAGGTTTTCCTGCAGTAATCACTGAATCAAGGATTCTCCTCCTCCTCTCCTCATCCATGTTGTCTTTCTGGTCCTCTGAAAACCTCTGACCTGTTGACTCCAGGCCTGGCTCCGCTCATCATGACTTTGGTTTGTTGTTGTAGTTAAGTGAAATACGATCTGGTGATAACACAGAGTGTTTTATTCTGAAAATTAACCGGATGTTTTCATTTTGTTTTGGTGAAACCTGACTTCCTGTCCCGCTCCATCTGCTCTGTTGAGATTGATGTGTCGTGCTCCGGCATCCGGCAAAAATAGAAGTCTTGTGTATCTGATCCGGAGGACTCCGACCTGCCGGATCAGAGACTCAGCCGGAAGACAACGGAGCGGATCCAGTGGAAGTTAACACATTGACTAGAATAGAAACCTATCAGTTCTGATGCCGTGATGGAGCGGAGATGGACCGGATACAGATATGGTGGAATTTGGCCGTAACACAGAACAGACAAACTAGTAACATAAGTGTTTTTGTGGCCACGCAAAATTCTTTGGACAAAGACGAGGAATGTGTTGTGCAAAAAACTCTTTTTTCTCTCATGCATACCTCTAAGCTGGCCTTTGGTTACACATCAGTGTTGTATATTGTCATCTGTCTACAACAGCTCAAACAGTGAGTGAGGGAGAAACGCAGTAGGGGTAGAATAGGAAATAACAGCAGACTCTTAAGTTTTATCACCAGAGGTCTTTCATGGCACAATATCAGTCTCTATGGGGAAACAGAGGGGGGTCTATTGTAGGAATACAAGAACAACATCAAGGTAAGCTTTAATTAAGGTTCCACGCGCTGTAATTGGCTGAGAGTAGCTGGAAATGTCACATATAATGTGGAGTTAATGACGCTCACTGCAGGTAGAAGAAGCTGTTTGCACTCTGGTGCTGTGGTCTGAACTAAGCTGCTCTTTACGCTCTCATGGGAATAAGCTACACAGACTTTACAGCATTTACTGTGTACACACACACACACACACACACACACACACACACACACACTGTCCCTTTGTATATACAAATACATTTACCCATAATGCAAAAGCCAACATGCTCCAGTAGAATCCATAGACACCTTCAAACAGGGACATGTACACAGTTTTTTAATAGACTTGTCTATCAGCATGATGTGTTTCAGGGGGCAAAGTGCAGGATGAAGGGAGGGAGGGAGGGAGGGAGGGAGGGAGAGGTACTAAAGCAGGATTGCTTATGTAATGAATGTAATGTTCACAGCGAGACAACAAAGGGGGAAAAAAAAGACTATTTTTTCAATACAGCTGTTTTTATTTATTTAATTGGGCAATTTCATGCACCTGGTCAAAACTGCTTTTCAAAAGAGAAGATAAAAGAGTGAATTCAAAGAGAGGTGTTTAAACACAAAATACTGCTCTGTGTTAAAATGCTACACACATTTTATTTCTCTCTATTCATATGACTTTTTATGAGATATGTCCCTGTAGCCTCTTTCTAAGGACCCAGTCTTCGTAGTCTGCATCGACCACTCATCTTAAACTAAAATGAGAGTCTTAAGAGTCCACTGTCTTATTTGAACTTTCATGGTTAGACTCTCAGAATATGTCCAGCCATGAAGAATGCATCCTCCGTGACCTGAAAGAAGTAGGATGCCTGTTTGGCCACATTTAGAGGAGTCATGAAATGGACCAGTCTTCAACGTGCCAAAGTGGCACAACGTGTTATCAAATGATTCATTACGGCCAAATTCCACCAGATCCATGTCACTTTTATTCTCGTAGTATTCATTATTTGTTTACTCATAAAAAATAATGGAACCAGACTCCGGAATGAAACGGTACCCATCCCTAGACAGTGATCACCTACCACTAGAAAAAGTGGTGCAAAGTAGACCAAGCTAACCAACAAGTGAGCTGGAGTTGTGGTGCCAAGATAAAGAAATGCTTATCAATACAGCAGAGAGGTCAGTCAGCTGTCAAGCAGCCAGGGTTCAGGACAGTGAGCCCAAAACAGATGATCTTGTTGCATGTATGTAACTGAAAAACAGACAAAGTGTGCCCAGCATCAGACCACAGAATCATATTTGGAATGAAAGAAAGATGCAAAAAAACAAAACAATTTCAGGCTGTAAACATATCTTCACAACTTTACTGCTGAATACATCTGATGATGCTACATACTTCAGTCATGACTGCATGACTGTCGCTTTCGGCCAGGAGAAGATGTCTTCAGGTGGTGTCCAACCTTCACTGGACGTTTCGACTCTAAACCACAACGCCTTCCAGTTGGTGGGTCCTGTAGTGATGGCCAGTCACTGCCCATCTTCTCTAGGCCCCCAGCTCAACTTCACCTTCCTATTCCAACAAGATGCTCTTTCCGCTGCCTCTCCTAACCTGCGGACAACTGTCTTCCTCTCCCTTCCTGCTACTCACATCGCTGAGTGTCTTCCCCACAGACTGTGCCGGGAAACCCCTGCACCCGAACTCAACTAGGAATAACCAGGCCTGCCATCCCTTGTCCCTGCACTGCTTGACAAGGTCCTGGTACTTGGAGGCCTTCCTCTCATACGCCTCCTTGCAACCATCTTCCTACGGGACCATCAGTTCGATCAGGATGATCTTTTTTGACTCCTCTGACCATAAGACCAAGTCGGGCCTCAGCAATGTTTGCATAAACAAGTCTCCTTCCCAGGTCCACTCTCATCTTCCACGATTGTGCTGCTTGGAGAAGGCCCTTCTTGATCTTCTTGGGGGCTGGTGGTTTCTGCCCTTCCCTGATGAACTGCATGGATGGTGTAGGTCTCTCGTTGGTCTGCAGCTTTTCCAGTCTCTCCTGCTCCAAGGTGTCAGCCAGTGCACAGAGGACCTTGTCGTGACGCCTTCTGTATCTTTCCTGGCTAAGAGCGGTCTTGCATCCCGCCAGTATGTGCGTCATGGTTCCTCTCCCTCCACATAGTCTGCACAGTGGGTCCTCCCTCATACCCTGTCTGTGGAGGTCTGTTGGTGATGGAAGGGTGTCATGCACTGCACGGAGCAGGAACGAGATGCAAAAGGGCTCCAGCCTCCAGAGTTCAGGCCAGGTGATCTTCCGTTTCGGCAGGTCCCACTTTGTCCAGGCTCCTTGTCATCCAAGTTCCACTGCCCTAGACCTCCTTATCTCCTCCTCCAGGTCCCGGACCTCGGCTTGGATCATGTCTCTCCCCTTGGGTCTGCTTTACCCCAATGCTGGAAATGGGTGGATCTGAGTCCTTGCCTCCCTATGCATGGGTTCCCAATGATGTCCTTCAGCTTCAGCACACTTACTGCTTGTGCCACTGATATGTCAGCTACCCATTTGTGTCATGATCTGGTTGTGACACCTGCATTTCTGACCTTTTCATCGTTGGAAGGGTTCTTACTGAATTAAGAGTAACGACTAAATTCCACCATAAATATTTAATTTATGAACATCATTATGAGGGAGTCCAATATATGAAATGTAACATTTGTGGGTCTGCAGGGGCCAAACATGGGCTCACTGTGCTTGACTTTTATGTTGACTCTTAGTTATTAAGTGGAGGCTCTTATACGGAGTGACTCCAGAGAGTGAACACTTTGTCTGGAAGCTGAGAGTCCTGGCAGCAGACTAATGTACTGATCAATATTCCACACAGAGAGAGGACGTTCCAGGAAGTATTCCCATGATGAAGTGCTGAGATTCTACAGCTAATCATGGAAACACTCCATTACACAACACATTGTCTTCTACATACTTGTGAGGACATTTGTTCAAGTAACCATAATCATGACCAACCCATCAGCAAGCGTACTCTCACTTTGACCTGATTCCAACCTTAAAGATGACATATCATGCAAAATTGAATTTTGAATGGTTCTCTACCGAAAATATGTGTCCCTGGCATGTCTACAGACCCCCCGAGAATGAAAAAAATCCATTCTGCCCCTGTTCTGATTTCTCCACCTTTCTGTAAATGTGTGTGAAACGAGCCGTTTCAGACTTCAGTGTTTTTGTTACGTAACAACAATATCCGGTCTGTCACGGAGTCAGAGCTCGGAGCTTGTTCAGCCCATAGACTGTCTAAAATAATACTGAATCCCTCCTCCGTTTTTCATTACCTGCACAAATGTGTGCTAACAAGGAGCTTAGGAGGGAGGCATGCTAGTTGTAGGCTGTCTTAATAAACACAAAGGTCGGTTTGACTCCCCACGTCTGCAGATTTGAAGATCTAGTGGATGATTTTTATTTATCATGGATAAGTGCTAGCCCTAGTTAGCATAGCTACATAGCTACATGTCGTAGCCATAGACTGTAAATAAAAAGGTTGTAGCTGTAGCTGTAGCTTTAGCTGTAGCTGTAGCTGTGTACCAAGACACACGTCTACATACTGACAAATAAAACAACAAGAAACACAGAATCTGTGACCAATCCTTCAGAAAGGTCCTGCTGCCTTTCTGCCAGAGGTCGGTTTTACTCCCCACGTCTGCAGATTTGAAGATCTAGTGGATGATTTTTATTTGTCATGGATAAGTGCTAGCGCTAATTAGCATAGCCACATAGCTACATGTCGTAGCTGTAGCTGTGTACCAAGACACACGTCTACATACTGACAAATAAAACAACAAGAAACACTAAATCTGTGACCAATCCTTCAGAAAGGTCTTGCTGCAGGCACCTCTCCGTCAGGATCAGATTCTGGATCAGATTCAGAGGATTGAAGTAGCGCGGGTCTGTGAGCAGCCGTGTATATTCAGCCAACATGTAAACATTATATCAACGTGCTGGACAGCCGAGGCCACACCCACTTCCCGAGGGGGCGTGGTCAGAGAGAAAACAGAGTGTTCTGAGGAGGACTGAAGAAGAGGGTTTTTCAGGCATGCCAAAATCTGATTTCAAAGTGTTTTTTGGAGCATAAACTTTAAAGACATGTTTTGGGGACCTCTTAGACCAATATATATTGATGAAAAAAGCGTGATATTTCTCCTTTAATCTCAAGGATTTACCATGAAACTGCATTTTAAAACCACATTTAAGATGTGTAAGTCTGTTCTCATACAGTTATTAATCTTACATAGTGTTGGGGGTAACTTATAACAAAGTAATCCATTAGAGTACCTGGATTACTTTATTGCTGTAACAAGTAACAAAACACTTTGCTTCAGCGATTTAAGTAATCCATTATAAAATTACTCCAAGTATTGGAGAGAGCGGATAGAGTTAACGTTGAGGAAATATTTCCATAAGTTTGAATTTTTGGATGAAGGGGACAAGAACAACACGGTCTCAGCAGATGTGTGTCTAACATGAGTCTGGTCCTGCTGGAGGTTTCTGCCTGTTAAAGGAAGTTTGTCCTTGCCACTGTAACTTGCTAAATGCTGCAAAGTGCTCTGCTCATGGTGGATTAAGATGAGATCAGACTGAGTCCTGTCTGTAAGATGGGACTGGATCTGATCCTGTCTTGATGTTATTTTACTTATTGAAACTTATTCTTGAATGTACTTATGCCTGGGTTGATCCCCTTGAATCAATAAAACACAACTTATCTTATCTTACTATTTCATGGCAGTAATCTTCTGATTGAACCAATTGCTTTAATAAGTAACATTACCCAACACTGGTTCCTCCATTTATGGATGTACATTACCTCAGCACACCTTTTTTGTAGACAGTTGTTTTAGAAAAGGACCAGTATTACAAAATGTCTTTCCTTCACCAGTGCTATTTGAGAAAACACACGTCACTTGTATGAGCTCTCAGTAAAGAAACCCCATGGCTCCTTATGTCCACCATAGCGAGTGCAAGTACATACCTGTGGTTAAAAAGCGGGCACTTCCCTTCACCTGTGTTTCTTACCCCTCCATGCCAGCTCCTACAGCCCATCATATCCACCAGCAGAATCTCCAACTATTAAAGCACCACTGGTACAACATTGCAATGTTCTAAAGACCCGGGCTCTGTTCATACAAAGGTGCATTTCCACCAAGAGTTCCAAGGTCTTTTAGCCCCCAGAAATACTTTCCCCAGAACTAAAAGGTTCCTGTGCCCCCATTGTTGTCCAAAGTCCTGGGACCTTTGAAAAGTACTACCCCCTTAGCAGGGGCTTTTTAGGGGGGAGATTATTGACCCCTGAACTAAATTTAGACCCTGGGTCCACCGGTCGAAACGCAAATAGTTCAGGGGTAAAGTCCCTGCAGTGGAAAAACGCCTAAAGCTCCAGGTAGATGGAACAGCAATACTCCAATACTCCCCCAGCACAGCAGGGAGTCCAATAACCATTATTTAAAAAGCTTTATACAACATAAACTGCATTCACATTATCATAAACATCACTTATAGAGACTTGAGCTGTCATTGAAAGATGAGCAAAGCACCAACAAAAACCTTCATGGCATGAAAATGAAGGTAAACTATGGTTTGAGGAGAGGGAGGAGGTTATTGAAGCATTCGTTTGACAGAATTAGAGCACTGTGACTGATTAGATACTTAAGATGTTAATGATACTGAATTATCAACTCTAATAAAAGTGAATACATTATGACATTGATAAATTGATACATAACATGTTTTAATTGTAGAGTGCCATCACACTCAATCATCAATTTACCTTGATTAGCAAAATATGATTTTGTTCAGTGTGTTCACACGGTTCAATTACAGGAGGAGGAGGCTCTGCTTTTTTAATATCTGCATCATTCTGCTTCATAATCTTTCAGTGATATGTGACTTCAGAGACATTGTAGGATATGATGGAGTGGCAGAAATCTGGGCTTAATTTTGTACATCGTCTGTACTACGAGAAAACCGCATGATATAAAGTTTTTGATGGTAATTCTGTCTTCATTTTATTATTGTTCTTTTTTAAAACTGGAGGAAATGATACCCGGTTCACTCCAAACAGGCTGGACGCAAGTTTTAAATCATGGCAGGGAAAAGGTCTGAATATTTATTTGGACCTATTTGGAAACTCTTCCCTCAAAAGTTTTAAAGACTTAAAAGAGCAGTATGGCCTGGCCAATAAAGATCTTTTTAGATTTTTACAGTTGAGAAACTATACTGACAAATTCATCAGCAAGGAAAGTTTGGAAAACTCTAGGTCTGGATCGAGTATATTAAGAATTTTCATTTCAGCCTACAAATCGCAGCCAAGTTTCAAAACTATCTCTAAACTATACAAAGGCCTCCAGGAGTTAAGAGGAGCGAGTACATCCTACATAAAGGAGAAATGGGAACGTGAGGGTAATTTTGCAATCTCGATGGAGGAGTGGGAGGATTTAAATGCCAAGCAATGGAAGTCAACCAACTCCCTGTCATGGAGAGAATACAATTGGAAGAACTTGGTTAGGTTTTTTATAACACCTGTACAAAAACATTCAGAGGGGCAGACAGCATGTTGGAGAGGCTGTGGGACTCAGAGAGCAAACCACTTTCATGTGTTCTGGGATTGTTCAGAGATTGAAAATTACTGGAAGTCAATCAGAGATAGAATGGAACAAGTTTTAAAAATCAAGATGGATTTATGTTTTCAAGTATTGTACCTGGGTAAGATACCACCTCAACTTCTCGGCTTTTCCAGAGTGTACATGTTTAGAGTAATGCTGATAGCAAGCAAAAAAGCCATAACAAAAAAGGTGTTATGTCAGGATTCACCTGCATTAGTAGATTGGTTTAATGTGATGCATGACATCTTTGTAATGGAAAAACTAACGTTTACTCTGAAGCTCAAAAGTGATGTTTTTGATAATTGTTGGAAAGGATGGATTGAGTTCATTATCCCCCATAGAACAGATTTCAGGTAGATCTACAGCTTTACTGTAACTCCCTTAGTTCACTGCTACACATGCACTGTTGTGTTTTCTTTGTTTGTTGTAATTTTGTCTGTCCTCTTTGTTTCTGTTTTTCTTGTGAAAAAAAAAGTGATACTTTGAGAATGTGCTGTATAAATCTATCTTGAACTTCAATAAAAAGAAAATTGAAAAAAAAAACGGAGGAAATGGTTTAATTAAGGTTTAATATTATTTCTTTTAACATGAACTGAAAGGAAGGGTACTTATGTTGTCATCAGTCAGCGCATAGAGCCTCCTATATGCCAAGTGGGAAAACTGAAGGAGCAGTAATTCCAGAATGAAACTTTACGCTAAACCACGCACTACCATTGTTTATTACCTGACTTTCTTACTGATCTTCTGGTTGTGTAAGAAGCTTGATTCTGATTGGTCAAAACACCTTGATGATGGTTATTAACTTTCACTAACATGGGCAACACCAGAGACAAACTGATCACACGTCATGTCAAATCAATCCACAGAAAAGAGTTCAGACACATTTAGCTTCTGCTTGTTGACACCATAGACCGTAAGGTGAGGGGAAACCGTTAGCTTCAGTTAGCATGCTAAATCAGCAGGCTACAGATGTTTACATATTGGATCCTGTCCATCAATCTGATGAAGGAGCAGAGCAGGTGAGAGAAACTTTAGGTCAGCGATCTCTCCAAAGAAAGTTAAACCATGAGTGGTGGTGATGATAGCAGCAGGGTTCAAAGTTGTGACATTAGTTTCTTTTTAAAGGTGTGTGAACCGCAGAGCTCAGAGAAGAAGGAGAGCTGAATGAGGACAGTTTCATGTTCAATCCACCACAACAGGCAGAGAAGAATCCATCACCATGGAACGATCACTGATGAGGAATCACTGGGACTATTTTTAAAAACTGTAAACATAAATCATTCAAATCTTTAAAATCATCTTTTAATCATGTTTTTTTTTTTTGCTACTGTGATTGTATTTGAAGTTAGTAGCCGGGTAATAAACAGGATAATGTCTACTTCCCATAACTAGCTGCTAACCAGACATTCTCACTTACTTATTACATACTCTGTTCTGGTTGGGCAATACTCCATACCAAGGGTCTATTATTTCTCAATAGCAAACTGTTGCTGTGCAGATCAAACCATTGCCAGGGGCAACCTGTTTTCACCTACCAATTCAAATTAATTCATAGGATGGAGTCCGACATATTATACTGCTGCCTGTTGACACTGTGGCAAAACCATTAGTTAGCGTTAGAATTCTATACTGGTAGCCAATATGATTTTTTTTGTATATATAACTTGAAATTTATTGAGAGAGCATGAAACTTTGGATTTGTGGTTGATGGCTGATCAGTCACAAGCAAAGAAATAAAAGAGACGGGGTAAACAGCACAGATACGGTAAGGGAAGTTCACAGACACAGGGATTAAATCAGACGTCAAATCAGGGATGAGGGTCTTATCACTCTGAGGACTATTGGCAAAATTCAACCAAATCTGTGTCCGGTCCATCTCTGATCCATCACAGCACAGGATCTGATAGGTTTCTATTCTTGTCAATGTGTTAACTTCCACTGGATCTGCTCTGTTGCGTTCCGGCTGCTTCTCTGATCCGGCAGGTCTGAGTCTTCTGGATCAGATACACAAGACTTCTATTTTTGCCGGATGCCGGAGCACGACAACATGAATGAGGAGAGGAGGAGGAGAATTCTTGATTCAGTAATTACTGCGGGAAAACCTCGGTCACATGACTCCAGCTGTCCGGAGGTCCTGCTCTGTGCTGCGTTCTGAAAACACAACCAGTGGATGTTGACGGAAGAGAGAGCACGGAGCTGGACCGCAGTGGATTGGAGACGGACCACACACGGAATCTGGGTAACTTTGATCACTGATGCTCAGACCGAAGTCTAGGTAATTCCACAGTGGGTTTTTTACAGTGCAAAAACCAAGGTAAGAGAGGAAACGGTGGAGAAGGGCTGGGACAGATTAAGGACACAAAAACTGAAGGCTAGATAGGATAGACAAATCCAAAATAGACATGACAGCTAGTGTTCAGATGTGATGAGTTATGACAGAAAATGCTGCGCTGGTTCAGGTAGAATTTGTTGAATGTGAACAATAGGGCTAGCTCTGCTCTTTTTAAGAAATCCCAGTTTTGTGTAAAGTTATTTGTTCAATAAGTAGCCTTTTGTATTTCTGTGGAACTGAGAGGCATGTCTGAACCTTGAAATCAAACATCTGAAGACAGAAAAAAAAGACTCTTTCATTCAATGACTGAAGAGCACTGCAGCTCGCAGTTCATTCTCTCTCTCTCTCACACACACACACACACACACACACACACACACACACACACACACACACACACATGCTGGTTTATCTCAGCATGATTACCATCAGTGAGCTCCTGGACAAGAGAAAGTCATAAAATAACTCTCCCCTCTTATTTCTCCAGCTGGCCACTAACACACAAAGACACACAAACACGCGCGCACACACACACACACACACACACACACACACACACACACACACACACACACACACACACACACACACACACACACACACACACACACACACACACACACACACATGGACTCCAACATCTATTCCAGAATTCATAAATCCTGCTCTCTTATCACGCTGTATCAGATCATACTCTGTTGCCACTGTCTCTAGCATAAACACACCCAGGTGTCTGTCCTCAGTGTCATCAGCACCAACACACACACACACACACACACACACACACACACACACACACACACTCAAGGTGCATGTGCTTTTATTCATTGCCTCTCTTGGCTGAATAACCTCAGCTGGTCGATTGTATTGACCACTATCTCACTATAATGCATGTTTCTTAATTAAAATCTGCCTCAGCACTTTGAACCCAATCCAATATGATCCCAGCCGCTGTGTGAACTGTGAGTGAGGGAACTCTGTGTGAGGAAGAGTGTGTGTGAGGAAATGTGTATTTGGATGGACTGAGGAATGGGTGAAGGGAGGGACGGACAGATGAAGCCTATATTGTACTGGAGCTCTGCATCTCTCATGTCATGTTGTTATTCTCAGAGAAACAAAGGGTGAATACAAATGTAAATCATATCGCACTGTTAGCTCCCAAGGACATATTTTTCCTTTAAAGCATCTGGTAACCCAAATCAACAAAACCATTCTACCTATGATATTTCAGACAGTATGTAAATACTAAAAACTATGTAAAAATATTAGAACTCAACTTTGATCTATTTTCAAATATGTTCAAATACGTTTTTTAACACGTTTTCACACTGTGTTTTAAGAGGGCTGGTTTAAACTGATATTTATTACATATTAAATATCTGACCAATCAGAAATGAAACACTGAGTCACATGCACACATGTTCAACAAAACTACTCTGCTCCTGCTCAGACCGTCTCCTGATGTCTCAGCCAGCTCCCCTCAGTGTTGTCTTAGCTGTTAGCTTGTTTGCTAATCAAGTACTGTCTGTAATCTGTCTGTATAGCTGTCTCTCTGCTCTTTGCACCGCTGTGCTCATGTGTCCCTGTCTGCACATCCAGCACTGAAGATGACAGCTTGTTGTCATTCTTCTATATTCCTAACCGCGGTGGATTTGGGGGAACTTTGGGATGCGGTAGAGTTGAGCCGCGGCAGAGTGGAGAAAGCTAAGACTGGTCCACTAACTTTCCCCAGGACCGGTTCACTAACTTTCCCCAGGACCGCTTCACTAACTTTCCCCAGGACCGCTTCACTAACTTTCCCTCAGGACCGGTTCACTAACTGTCTCCAGTACAGGTTCACTAACTTTCCCCAGGACCGCTTCACTAACTTTCCCTCAGGACCGGTTCACTAACTTTCCCCAGGACCGGTTCACTAACTTTCCCCAGGACCGCTTCACTAACTTTCCCCAGGACTGCTTCACTAACTTTCCCCAGGACCGGTTCACTAACTTTCCCCAGGACCGCTTCACTAACTTTCCCCAGGACTGCTTCACTAACTTTCCCCAGGACCGGTTCACTAACTTTCCCTCAGGACCGGTTCACTAACTGTCTCCAGTACAGGTTCACTAACTTTCCCCAGGACCGGTTCACTAACTTTCCCCAGGACCGGTTCACTAACTTTCCCCAAACAGCTCAGAGTTTAGACACACAACTCCGTCTGACACCTGGAGCCGAGCTCCTCTGCGTTCACATACTACACTTCAGCCTCCTCTGCTCCGGGCGTCCCATGGTCCTGATACCCCGGAGACTACAGAGTGCTAAAACTAATAAATGATAGAAGTCCTGATCCTGAAGTATTCTGTGACTCAGCACTCAGAGAACATTGTAAATGAATCATTTTCAGATTCTGGAGTTTTGTTGTCTTTAGATTCAGAGTCAGACGGCTCAAACATGCAGGCTGTGAACTCTCTCTTGACCTGTCAATCAAAGAGTTAGGCCACGCCCACACAGTCCTAAGAAATGCTCTGACCTGTAAAATAAGATGTTTTTGATCAGAGTTTTTTCAGAGTTGTGGATGTTTATTTTCACTCACATTTTTTTTGAAGCTTGATTACACATTTAATTTGGATATTCGATGTGAATTTTAAATATTACATTTACAGAGGCTTTAAATCTTACAGCTCTGAGAAAAACTTCAGTGCGCGTGAATAATATTAAGACTGGAAAAAAACGAATCATTATAATAAGGTCAAAATATTTCTGCATATCCTCAGTAGAAAAAGACTAAAACCAGACATGGATGTAATATCAATGATCCTTTGTTTCCATGTATAACACAAATAATGTGTTGGTGATGACACACAACAAGGTGTATTCCTGGATATATTAGGTTTTATCTACACTGACACAAGTTTTGGAGGTTAACAAAGCTGCTCACAGTCACAGATGGTGAAACGACTGAGAGACACACAGCTGTACCCTCTCTAAATTATCACGCAAAAGACTGACAGGAAAGGAAACAAGAGAGGAGGAGAGCAAGACAAACAAGAAGGCAGAACCAGAGTCAATGGTCAGTGGACGCCGTGAGTTACTTTTGTTTAGTTTAATACCTGTTTTATTTTCTAGGTGTACCTGGTTGTGTTTAGTCTTGTCTTCCTCTCTGTGTATTCTGTTTGTTATAAGTTGACCTCAGGTCTTCCTTGGGGTTTTTAGTGTTGTGTTCTCTGTGTGTGAAGAGTTTCCTGTTTCATTTTTGTAGTTTTTGCTCCCTGTGTTTCTAGTTTAGTTTTACTTCCTGTGTTTTCCCTCCCTTTTGATCGTCTCACCTGTGTCTCGTTGTCCAGTGTGTATATAATCACTGTGTTTCCTCCCTTCTGTGTCGGTTCATTGTAATACTGGGACAGCTTCTCCTGCTCATTGCGTTATTCTTATGTTTTCTTTTGAGGATTTTGATTTGAATACATTTTTGTTTATTATATCCTTTTTTTAATTTCAATCTGCACTTTGGTCCTCTTCCTCATTTTCCCCTTTGTGACATTTCCATCAACCTAACCACAGCCAGAGAGCTGGAGTTGAGGCGAGCCTTTGGCCTCCTCACTTACAGCTACAGTGTTCCCGTCTGTCAGTCAAGTCAGCTGTGCCTGTAATTATACAAAACTCTTAATCTTGATATCTAATAAGTAATGAGTGATTAAAAAATCATCCCTGATACAGTGTTTTTATTTACCGGGCTGTAAACATGGAGCACAACACACAAGGTCAACCAAATGGCTCACTCTCCAGGTTCCCAGAGTTCATTCAGAGCTGGGAAGATCTACTTTGACTTTTTTGCACCATCTGCATGGAACTCACCTCAAAGCTCTTTAAAAATGAATGCATTAGTTTCTTTGAGTCATTTTAAATCATTTGTTTTAAACTTTTTAACCTCTGATTGCAGCTGTTGTAACTGACTTTGTTTTAACATTACTTTTTAATTGTTGTCTGTTTTTAATTGATCATCATTATTTTAAGGTTTTATCTTTTGTTTGCTTGTCATGCATTTTAATGATTCTTTTATATGCTTAACGTCATTGTAAATGAAGGCTTTGCTCTCAATGATTTTTGAGTTTAAATAAATAAAGATAATACAAAAATGTTAATTTTAGCTGTAATGATGGGCTTTTGTGAATGGGTGTTCATGTGGTTTCTATTGCTCCATGTCCCAGCCTCAAGCGAACACTCAAAGAACTGCAGTTTATTAGCACTTCTTCATTAACTTTAACTCTCACAGCCTGAGGTTGCCAGTTAGTACTTCATGCCAGTCTTACATAAGTAAGTGTCCAATTTAGGGCACCCAAGTCAAAAATGTGTTGAGACTGTGCATCTTTGTTATCTAAACCATTGTGAAACAATAAATTAGAATTTATAAATGTTCTGTTTTGGTTTCAGATTATTACTTCAGAAACATGGAACCAAGGCAAAGAGATTTACAGAGCAGACATGTACGCTGTGAATAAAGACACATGAAGCAATTTAATCTTGTCGTGGAATTTTCATAGTCTTATATATGTGTATGTAAGAATGTTTAACTATTGTATTCTTTCAGTCTAAATGTCATGTTTAGAGTAACTTGTTTCCTATGTCGTCTGTGACGGGCGAGATCGTGTCAGGGTAGTAGTCAAGGTCTCTCCCCCTGCTCCTGTCTTTATCTATGTGTTATGGCCGACTTACTGTCTCCAGAACTAGAGCACAGGTCTTCTTCCCACTTGTTGTGTTCCTATTTTCCAAACATGGTTATCTAACTTTAGTGTCGTCTTCAGAGGGAATAAATACCATGCCAAGGGTTTTGTCTGGCAGAACTGACTTGGCATTGCACTGCACTCTCCTGCCTGTGTACTGTTATTTTATTTCTCCTTGGCCAAGTTCTACATAAACTATTTCAACGTAAGCCGTCAGAGTCTCCTGAGTCTTCTGTGTCCAGTGTCCAGTTTGTTGCTGAATTCCATCACAAATCTCAGTTCACCTTCATAGATGTAGGCGTTGGGTTGCAAATAGCGTAGGACTTTCAACCACAGGACCAGAGTGAAAGTCTTGGGTGAACTTTACCAAGTGGAGATTTTTTTTGCCTTAACAACAACAAACCAAGCAGCAACCTCTGATCCTAAAATATGAAGCCAAAGTGGAAGTGTTAAAAACTGCAGTTCTTCGAGCGTCCACTTGAGGCTGCCTTCAGAGACACCAGAAACCACACACCCATTCAAAGAAGACGATCTTTACAGCAGAAATAAACATGTTTACAGCCTGGTTCAAAAAACTGTTTAGGTCTGAAGAGCTCATTCCTCTATCAGCATACACCATACAGGGTTAATTTATATAACTCATTATTTTTAAAGATATTAAACTTATGAGTTTTGCCCAAATAAGGGCGTGGCTGCCTTGATTGACAGGCAGGCACCCTGTAGCTGTTAGCGTCACACTGGCTCGACAGAAGTTGGGTTGAGTTCAACATTTCCAATATGGCACCCAAAGCAGGGCATCAGGAACAGATGGGTGACGTCACAGATACTAAGTCCACTTATTATACTGTCTATAAACACAGTGTTCTATTAACAATGTGTATGCAAAGATGGAAAGAGACATAGGGTGCCTTAAAACAGACTACAGGATTCCTTGAAACCAATGCTGTATGGTGCTTTTGCAAGAGAAGCTAGAGGGGCTCTTTGACATGAACTCCCATTGAGGCAGTGACAAAGGATCTAGAATACCCAGGATGACATCTCAGTATGCAGAGGATGACTCCGGACATACTTGTGCTCATCTTTCTGGGAGATATATGAAAGGTTGTGTAAGGACATTTAGCACAGACCATCAGCTCTGTGTCTATATTTGCTCAGAGGTAGAAAAAGTCATTTTTTGAAGGTCACAATAATGAAGATGTGGAAAGTTAAACATCATTTTACACCGTTTTCCAGACTTTCCTCTGAAGGAGAGTGATCTGCTAAGAAAGTTTGATTAATTCGTTCACCGTTTTAATTTTCTGCTACGATTAGATTCCTAGGATGACTTGAACAACCTCATGAGGCAGACCTGATATTAAGGACATTGCACCTAGGGGCGTCTGCAGTCTGCAAGAGCAAGAGACAGATAAGACATCTCTGTATGCAAGAAGCCAGCCACACAGTCCTGACCTGTTTGCAGAGGAATAAGAGTGTAAATGAGTCGTATCACCTCCACCACAAACAGTGTTATCACGCAGGGACAGCACCCAGACACCCTTTATACAGAACCTCCTACAGCCAGGCTCTGCCTCTCCGTCCACCTCAGCTCTCCCTTCTTCTCTGCGCTTGCTCTTTTATCTCCAATATATTCCTCCCCGTCAGTGTGTGCTTGTGTGATAGGAGTGGACATCAATGGTGTCTGCAAGTGTTTGAGTGTGTTTCCTAGAGGAAGGATGATCAAAAGTTTGTGGACACGCAATGTGCGTGACATCAGGAGTGGAAGTGTCAGCCGTGTCCTCAAAAATCTTCACCTGAGTGATTGCTGGGAGGAGGGTGTCCTTACAATCACTCATTTCAGCAAATGTCTCAAATGACATCATTTTTAAAGCCTCTGGGAACCCAAAGAACCCAGATCATATGTAAATACAAAAAACTATGTAAAAATATTAGAACTTAACTTGGATCCATTTTCAAATATGTTCAATTATGTTTTTTAACACGTTTTCACACTGGGTTTTAAGGGGGCTGGTTTAACCTGATATTTATTAAGTAATAAATATCCAACCAATCAGAAATGAAACACTGAGTCAAGTGCACACATGTTCAACAAAACTACTCTGCTCCTGCTCAGACCGTCTCCTGACGTCTCAGCCAGCTTCCCTCAGCTTGTTTGCTAATCACGTTCTGCCTGTAATCTGTCTGTATAGCTATCCCCAGGACCAGTTCACTAACTTTCCCCAGGACCGGTTCACTAACTTTCCTCAGGACCGGTTCACTAACTGTCACCAGAACTGATCCACTAACTTTCCTCAGGACCAGTTCACTAACTTTCACCAGGACCGGTTCACTTACTTTCCTCAGGACTGGTTCACTAACTGTCCCCAGAACTGATCCACTAACTTTCTTCAGGACCGGTTCACTAAATTCCCCCAGGACCATTTCACTAACTTTCCCCAGGACCTGTTCACTAACTTTCCTCAGGACTGGTTCACTAACTGTCCCCAGAACTGATCCACTAACTTTCCTCAGGACCGGTTCACTAACTTTCCCCAGAACTGATCCACTAACTGTCCCCAGAACTGATCCACTAACTTTCCTCAGGACCAGTTCACTTACTTTCCTCAGGGCCATCTCACTAGCTTTCCCCAGGACCTGTCCACTTACTTTCCTCAGGACTGGTTCACTAACTGTCCCCAGAACTGATCCACTAACTTTCTTCAGGACCGGTTCACTAACTTTCCCCCAGGACCATTTCACTAGCTTTCCCCAGGACCTGTTCACTAACTTTCCCCAGAACTGATCCACTAACTTTCCTCAGGACCGGTTCACTAACTTTCCCCAGGACCATCCCTTCAGCAGCTGTAAAATGTGTGGTTCGTATTAGTCCAGAAAAAAAGAACAGACTTCACCGCCTCTTTCAACGCTCAACATTTTTTAAGGCATCTTGAAATTTGTCTTTAAATAAAAACACATCATAAAGTCTTATTGGCCATTTAACATAAGTCTGAGTGAAAGTAAGCTGTCTAAACCACATTTAAATCCATAATAATAACAATTAGAGTGTTTTCTTTGGGGACAGTTTCTCAGTGTTGGCAATGAAGATCTCATTTTAAATGACATTTCTCTGGCTCCACACGACGCTGCAGCTCAACTCAGTATGCTCTGAGTCAGAATTAGAGGGTGTAACAGATCCAGTCATCTGAAAATGAATCCTTTCAATTGCTGTCTTGGTGGTTAGTCACAAAATGCTTTTCTTTCCGTATCAGTTATCAACACGTCACAGTTTGGAGCTGCTACACTGTAAAAATGAAAACTTAAAATTGTTGGTTAAGTAAACAAAAAATGTTCCATTTTGTTTCAAACTACATCAAAGTAGTTATCTCACCTACCTGTATGAAGTTTGTTGTGTAAAGTTGGTCTCATTTCATAAGTTAGGTTGGTAACACTTGAAATTATGGGTTTGAGGCTCGGCTAAATTATATGAGTCTGCTTCAGGCAAAGAACGGGGTCTCCAACTCAAATCTACAGGGGTCTTCCACACTTTCAATTCCCCATCTGGCTCCATCTCTCCTGTCCTGTGTGGATTTGATCGCCCTAAAGGTGAGTGTTGTGTTTGAGTATTGTATTGGAACTCTGGCTTTACAGTTGGTCAGTTGATGGTGAGTTGATTACCGGTTACTGTCACTTTAATTTGTTTAGTTAGTTTAATAAGGCATGGTCATTACCAATAGTTAGCCGCCTTGAACATTAGCTAGCTAGCTGCCTTGCAGGTGTGAAAACGGTGCAGTAACGTGCAGTAACATTTAGGGACATTTTCTGAACAAACAATAATAAGTTGGCACAACTTTCACTTCTTAGTATGTAGAACTCAAAACTTTAAGTTACACTACATATGAATGATAAGTTATCTCAACAAAAACTCATCAGTTGGCTCAAATGTAAGATTACTAGTTAGCCTCAAAGCTCAAAAATCTAGTGCAGACAGTTGACTTGAAATTTTGAGTTTTCACAGCTTTTTCGTTTTAACAGTGTATTAGCTCAGCTATGATGCCATCGCTAAATAATGGCCATGTAACGTTAGCTAGCGCAACGGTACAATGCTTCTTAATTAATGACACAAAACTTCACTCCAGCTGAAGAAAATAGACAACAACTGTTGTTAGCAATGCTTGGCTCACGTGTGATGCTTACACTGGGTGTCACAGAATGAATGACTTCATTGATATCCAAGCTGAACTAAATAAACACAAAATGAAATGTTGACAGACATACAACAAATTGTATTTCAAATCTCCACTCTTTTTAGATGCTGCCTATTATGTCCATCAAACCCTGTGTACAGAGTTCGAAGGCTGTTGTGGATTTGGGTTTTAAGAGGCTTTTAAGCATAACCATGAATATTTGATAACCTCAACAACGTGGCGGCTGTGGTCAAGGTTAGAGAGGTATTGCTGCAGAGTAAAAGGGCTTATTGCTTCACAAGAGGAGCTGCTTTTTTCCTCTGGCAAAAACAGAACAAAAGTCAGTTAAGAGGTAACTGTAATGTCAAATACTGCAAAAGAAGGGATTTTATGGAGCGAATATTTCTGCAAAAAACTTTGCAAATGCATAAATAGATCGGGAAATGTGTACTCAGATTTGTATGCAATTCCACAAACATGTTTGAAGATTTGCAAATGTTTAGACCAATTTCAAAATGCATGTATAGTTATTACCAACTAAAACGTTTGAGTGATTTTGCTCCAGGAGTCTAAGTCATCTGTGAAAACCAGAGACTGTATAAATAATGGACGCAGTCTCGGTGACGTCACCCATCTGTTCTTGAGCACTGTTTTGAAGCCAATCTTTGGCAGCAGCCATATTGGTAATGCTGAACTCAACCTAACTTAGTGTGAGGTAAAGAGGCGGGGTTTGAGCATCCTAGTCAACAGCTATGTGTTCCAGCCTGTCAATCAAGTCAGTCATGTCCTTATTTGGGAAAAACTTGCAAACTTAATATCTTCTGAACCATCACCTTAGAAAAAAATTCACCCCTTTTACAGTGTGTGCCGATAGAGAAACTAGCTATGTAGACCCAAGCCGTTTTTTGAACCAGGCTGTAAACATGTTCATTTCTGCTGTAAAGATCGTGCTCTTTGAATGGGTGTGTATGTGGTTTCTGATGTTTCTGCAGCCAGCCTCGAGCGGATTCTGGATCAACTGCAGTTTTTACCACTTCTGCATTGGCTTCATATTTGGAGACCGGAGGTTGCCACTAGGTCGAAACTGAGGAAAGCCTCTCAGTCTACCAACACATGACTTCTGCTACAGTTCTGCCATGCAAGATACGTCAGTGTTCGTAGGGATCTGCAAAATACAGGATCTACAAATGCATGTGATGTGGGTTTTCTTTGCCCTGAAGTCCAGCTCACATGCTCACCAAGGCTTACTGGTCACTTGTCGGAGTGAAGTGAGGCTGCCACAAAAACAGCTCCCCCTAGTGGCTGGCTGCAGTATAGGTCAAAAACTCCATCCCCTCCCCTATTCATTTGAATGGGGCTGCAGTCAAACTTTAAAAAATAAATACACGCCGTACTGACGTTTCTCACATCTGTATGCTGTGATATATAGTGATTATTTGACTGTTTTGTGTTCAAGGCCTCTTTTTTCTGAAAAGTTTCTTTTCCGTTAGTTATTAGGTTAGGTTAAAAAACATTGGGATGCTACGCTGTAGGGCGGAGCTTGTTACCGTGGAAACACACAAATTCCCTACTGCACAGACTCTGGCTGCAGAAAATGTACAAGATGGCAGCGTTCTGGAACGGGATATTTTGACTTCAAAACCGTACAATGAGAAAAGGCAGGGCGACGCTGTCCATTATATATACAGTCTATGGGTATCACAATGCTTTGTGTAGTGAAATTGAAGCATGGGACAAATAGCATTCATGGATCTGACCGTTCTGCAGCAATATGATCCACACATATTGATGTTCTATGGAAATGTTACCTCCAGAATGTTAATTGCTCTCACTGCAGCTAATAATGAGGCAGAGTTTCTTTGCTACCTGTGAAGTTATCGCCTCGAGAGAAACATGTTTAGAAACCCAAAAATATAATCTAAGAGTTGCAGACGAACACACTCGATGCATGCTGCTTCAGAATCAATAACAATCAAAGACGATGTTTGTCACATGAACAGTGAGTCATAAGATTCAGAGGTAGTCACATTCTTCTCTTCAGTTAGTGTTTCTCAGAATAGGCGGCGTCTATTTGTCCGTCTGAGTCTGTGTGTCTATACCAGCAGGCATCCATGAGTGCCAGCAGAAGGCATTAATCATTTAGAGCCACTCATTATAAATTCCTGCGCTTGAACTCCTGCTTGCAGCTGCCCTCAACTTCTGCATGTGTGTGTGTGTGTGTGTGTGTGTGTGTGTGTGTGTTTACGTGCATATCCAAGTGTGTTTGCATGGCTGCTGACTAAAGTCTGCATGTGTGTGGATGCTCACATGTTTACTTTTCTAAGTGTGTGTGTAAATGCAAATGATTGGAATATGTATGTGCGTGTGTGTCCAGGTGTGTGCAGCTTGCCTGGGGCTTCTCTCTCCGCAGCTCCTGCCTGGCTGTGGCCTCCCTGCAGCTCTGTTCTCATAGTTAATGCATGTGGAGAGAGAATCCTCTCGTCCCTCCAGCCCCCTCTCCCCCTTCCCCTCCTCGTCCCACCCTACTTGCCGAGAATAGACTCCTCGGTCCTCACCATACATGAAGGAAGATAACTCCCATTCCTCCCCCATTTCTGGTGCACACCTCAGAGGATGAATTAGAAAAACATCGAGAGAGAGAGAGAGAGAGGGCAGAAAGATAAGAGGTGGGAATAACGGCAAGGACGGGGTGATAAGGGAACAGGAGGGCATATATTAAAGGAAAGGTGAGGAGAAGGAGTGAAAGGAGGTTTAACAAAGAGGAGAAAAGCCCTTTTTGAAAAGACGGCAAAGAAACTCCTGTGACTGCGTAGCGCTCTGTGTTCATGTTCAGATTTCTGATCAAAACTAACAATGAAAGCAGTGAAGAGAGAAAGTCAGCTTCACATAAACGGGGGGGAAAAGAACAAAACTAAACCAAAGGTCTTTGTAGGAAGACTTACGGCCATCCTTTTTTAGGATCCAGGTATCTGAGCAGCCTTATTTTATAAGAGACGAATGTATTTGTTTGCAGATGAAACGGGCTGCACGGTGGTGCAGTGGGTAGCGCTGTTGCCTCACAGCTAGAAGGTTCATGGTTCGAATCTGTGTGGAGTTTGCATGTTCTCCCCGTGCATGCGTGGGTTCTCTCCGGGTACTCCAGCTTCCTCCCACAATCCAAAAACATGCTCAGGTTGATTGATCACTCTAAATTGCCCGTAGGTGTGAGTGTGTGCATGAATGGTTGTCTGTCTCTCTGTGTTAGCCCTGTGATAGGTTGGCAACCTGTCCAGGGTGTACCCTGCCTTCCGCCCAAAGCCGGCTGGGATAGACTCCAGCCCCCCATGACCCCTAACGGGATAAGCGGTCAAGATAATGGATGGATGGATGGATGCATGCAGATGATACACGTTCATTTTGTTCTGGGGAGAGCATCAATGAGTTGCTTCTGTTAAGTTTTGTTTCTTCCTGTTATTGTATCTTGGTTGTTATTTTGTGTTCTTTTATTCCTTCTGTCTGTATTTCCCTCTGTGTTTCTCTAGTCTCTAGTGTTTCCTGTTTTATTTTGTAGTTCCTGCCCCCTGTGTGTTTGGTTTAGTTTTATCTCCTGCCCTTGTGTGTTCCCCTCCACTTTGATTGCACTTCATAAGTCTCACCTTGTGTGTATTTAGTCTCTGTGTTTCTTCCCTTCAGTGTCAGTTTGTTGTATTGTATTCCCTCCGTGATTTTCAGTGTTTCAAGTCTGGATTTTTCTTTTGACTTTTGTGTTATTTCCCTCAGTTGGACTTTGTTTTTTTTTACTTCTGAAATTAGTTTTCTTAGTTTAGCCTTTTCAGTCTTTTTTGTTTAAAGAATCAGTTTTTCACCTGCATTTGGGTCCTCCCTCTTTCATCACATGTGACAAGAAACTGGTTTGATTGAATAAGTTATCACGGGTTCTTTTCAAATAGATTTGAAATTGAAAGCGAATATTATACATAATATACTACAATGTGCTGGTGAGTCATTCCTGCCTGTGGCCATCACACTCTACAACTCCTCCCTCTGATCACTGAACAATAACATATACTCTGTGCAATAACCGTGTAATACACTGTCCAATATCGATACCATGTTAACATCCTTGTATGCATATCACCTTCTTATTTATTTTTTATTACATTTGTATTTATATCTGATTTTATTCCTTCTGTCTATTAATATTTTGACTTTCTTCCCCGTGGATAAATCAAGCATTTCTGATTCTGATGTTATTTAACATTTCTAGGAGTTAACAATAAACTCAAACTGCACATGGGACACTAAAACAAGGTTATCTGAATCTCCTTGTAAAATTAAAGATCTGTTGAATAAGAAATGTCTACACATATTGTATACTGTGTTGAGGTCTGGGGACATCTATATAAGACAAATATAGGTCCCAATATCAAACCCCAGAATAAAAGCTAATAGAAGAATAAATACGGCTCGTTAGCATGAATTGACTAATCTATTATCCATCAAGTCTTGCACTATAAAATGTTAGAAACTGTGTCTTTAAAAAGCATAAGAAATGTGTTTTTGTTTCCTGTTTGTATCCAAACAATTCAATTTCAAAGAAGGATCCAATAATTTAAAGGTGCAGTGTGTAGAAATGAGAACATTTAGAAATATCAAGCAGTCAGATTCTAGACTGAAACGTTCCCCTGCTCACCCCTCTCGTTGTTGAAGCGGAGGTTTCTTACGAGGACAAGACGTAATGCATGAAAACTATGATCCTCCATTTTTCAAGAAGTGTTCATCAATACAATATGTTTCTCACACAACAGCTACTCTCCCCTTCTTCATCTTCTAACCCATGTATTTCAAGCAGCCACTCACGAGACACAGAAACGCCTATGGTACTAGTTCTGTGCTGCTGTAGAAACATGGCAGAGCAAAATGGTGGCCTCCATGGAAGGGGAACGGCTGCTATGTAGATAGACTTTAGACCAGGGGTGTCAAACTCAGTTCAGTTCAGGGGCCACACACAGCCCAAGTTGATCTGAAGTGGGCCTGACCAGTAAATTCAAAACATAATAACCTATAAATAATGACAACTCTAATGTTTCCCTTTGTTTTAGCACAAAAAAGTACATGTACATTCTGAAAGTGTTCATATTTAATGAACTATCTTTCTACAAAAACAGCTGTTGTATTTTTCTCCATGATGAGGCTCATAGTAGAGCCAAATATGATATTCATTAAGCACTGAAACCTGCTGCGAACACACCAAACACACAGGTTTCCTAATCACCTGGCACAGAGTGTAATGTTTCCTGCAAAAGAACAGATAGATTATAATGATGAAGAAGGTAAAGTTGATTATTATTGAGCCCTCAGCTCCAGCAGGAACAGTGTTGTATGCAGGGGTGTACAGTAGTGCTAGTGTTAGTAGTTAGTGGGTCATCTTATAGTGCTCTAAAAAGTCTGCATGAATCTCAACCGGATTATGCAAACAGCAAGTCATCTATTTTCTCACTTTGAAAAAAAAAGTCCAGAAAAACAAGCATCGTTCAGGTGCGCTCCGTCAGCACTGACTTTATGCAACCACCAGAGGACAAATTTGAAACAGTAGTTACTTTTATTGAAAAATTGCAGTTAATGTATTCACTGTAATTTTTTCTCTCTACAAAGTCGTTCCGCGGGCCTGTTTGGAACCTCTGGCGGGCCAGTGTTGGCCCACGGGCCGCATGTTTGACACCCCTGCTTTAGACTTTAGACTTTATTTGTCATGATCCTCATCATGGCAGCCCTCTCCTCTCCCTCTTTGTGTGTGTTTCGTCATTTCCCTGTCTGTTGCTCCACCTCCTGTGTCTCTTCCCCTTGTTTGTGTCTTGTGCGTGAATGTGGGCGGGGTTTCCATTCTGCAGGCAGCACCAGGTGAAGCCACTCAATAATCAACCCTCTCCTATAAAGACTCCGGATTCTCTCCTACTCGTTGCCAGATCGTACTTCAGTTTTAAGTGGTACACTGAGTCCGTGGCTCCTCAAGCATGTTTTTGTTTTGCTTGTCTTTGTGTGTGTCAAGCTGACGTCCTTGTGTGTTTTCATCTAGATTCAGAGTTTGCCGTGCATGCTTCCTGCTCTCGTGCTGATCGCTTCCCTGTCTGCTGCTGAACCTGCCTGCCTTTGCCTGAGCTCCAGTTACCCTCTGTGGAAGGACACTGGAAAGAGGGACTGCTCCGCTTGTTACCCACGGCGCCATTACCACGGAGTTCACTCTAAATAAACACATTTTCACAATCCAGCTTGCCTGAGTTCTGCATTTGGGTCCAGTCCTAGTGACAATCATAACATTATTGTCCCCTTGGGGAAATTCTTTTCCACAGCACCTTTCTGCATTTCCACAGACATAGACAAACACAAGAACATACACTGTAAGCTCAACAAACTGTCCACCAAGACATCCACACTCAGACAAAGTTGTATAATTCAGCGAGGCCTTTTGTTCAGGCTCGCTATAACAGCTCATTCTAAGTGTAACAGTTTTTAGTTATACTCAGGTAATTATTCACACATTTAAATATACTTATGAATATTACATTAAACTTCTACTAAGTCTGACCTGCTAAATGCGGCTAAATACTACGCACTGCACCTTTAAGAGGAACGTGTGTTTGAAGCATGTAAAGCTAGTTTAACTGGGGAATGGCCTCAGTGATGAGCTGACGCTGTGTAGTTGTTTGCAGAGTCTCAACAGACACAAGTTCAATTCTGTTCTGCAGTACAGAGAACTGTTTTTATCTCTATAAACATAAATCTCAGTGTTTGTGTTGGGGGTCCAGTGAGGGATCATGTCATTTCCATAGCATGATATGTCTCTGCTGATTGGTTAAGGCTCCTCCAGTGTGGGACAAAACAATCAGTGAGAGAGTCGTCACCACTGTAAAGGTAAAAATCAATCTTGTGGTGAAATTAGTACATCGCTATTTAAAGCAAAACCTTTCATTCTCTAAAAATATAAAACTTCTCAAGTTAAAAAAAAACCTTGTGCGCTGAAATATATTGTCAACGTTCTCATGTCAACAATCATTGAAACAAATCAAAGAACAACTAAGCTCCCCAATCTTTCCTTTTTTTGCTCTATTTTTGTCTCCTCTGTCGCTTCCTCTGCCAAACAGGTTCAGCTTTAACCAACGCCAGGTTAGAGGCAGAACAGACACACACACACACACACACACACACACACACACACACACACACACACACACACACACACACACACACACACACACACACACACACACACACACACACACACACACACACACACACACACACACACTGATACTTCCACTGGGCTATATTAAGGGATAATTCTGAACTGTCCTTTCAGTGACACACACACACTCACACGCTCTGACACTGTTTCTCATAACCTTAATCTTCTATTTGGTGGGAAATGTATTCCACTACCTAAAAAAGAGGCAACCCTTTGTTGTTTATGTAACTCTCTGTCCCTGGCACCGGAGCAGCAGCACACAAACATGCCATTTGGCCGATTTCTCCTCAAAGTAACTCACTCCACCACATGTGTCAGTTTCTACTTCCGAGTTCACAGGGCGTGAAGAAAGGAAACATGGTCCAGGCTGTGTGTTTGTTTTTGTTAAATTAGCTTGGCATGGTTTTTAAACCATGGTCTTTGACACAATGAGGGACAGCACTTCTAATTTATCTCACTACTGGCCCTGGATGAAATACTCATCTAAAGTGTCAGTATGAATCCTGATGACACTTTAATTTCCAGTTAGACTTGAACACGTCTTGTGTCTCTTTAAACTTTAACTTTAAACCTACAGTGGTTACACCCTTAACATTTTACACAATCTCAAATATTGTCATTTGTGGAAAAATCTTTTTTGTTTATTGTTTACAAGAAAAAAATACAAAACTAAATTCTTGACAGTTTCAATATGTCAGTTCTCAACATTGTTGGTATTAAAGTCAGCAAATTATAGACAAGAAGCACGGCAACAAAAATGGTGTCTTTCAATAACAGCACGACCTTCATTAGTGGATCACTGGTACCAAAATGACCCAATACTCAAAATTTGAAACTTTTCAAGGATTTGTTTAGTATTTTGGCTGTGACTGTACTAAAAGAAATTGCACTTGAAGACCTAAGAGTTATTCTTAATCTCTGGAACTCATTGCCACCTCAACTCAGAAACACAGATTCTTTCCCCCATTTCAAATCACAACTCAAAACACATCTGTTCAAAACCGCTTACTCCGTCTGACTCCAATTGCACTGTCATTATGTTATTGTTTCTATTTTTTCTTACCCCTTGTTAGTTTATATTGTTTTCATTTTTGACTCTGATTTTGTTTCTTTTAATGTAAATTTGTGTATGTATATATTTATGTCTGTGCGGTGTCCTTGAGTGCCGAGAAAGGCGCCTTTAAATAAAATGTATTATTATTATTATTATTATTATTAATGCAATATTTCAAAAATGCATGGGGTGTCCAAATATTTTTTTCACCACTGTATTTATTTTCTAACTTACTTTACTATTACTATATATTATTGATTATGAAACAAGAGCTCATTTATTTCACAGAGTAAACCTGAGTGCTGCATTTTGTTCTTTACATGTTCACATGTTTAGATAGACAGTTAAAGCTGCTGTGAGGAACATTTGTTTTGTATCGATTCTGGCGCCCCCTTGTGGACAAAGTGATACCTCTTAGCTCTTGTCCTATACATGCAAAAGTAGTGTTTTTAACAAAAACCTCGTCCTGTTGTCTTTTAACAGTCAACTTTATCAGGCAATGTGATTATTTTCCATGAAAACAGTCAAATAAAGGCTGTTTCTGAAGCAAGATGTCCATCATCTGGTCTGGCACCTACCCCCTCAGGGTGGTTTCAGGCATTAAAAATGACAACAGAGAAGGTGTCAGTGTTGTTGCTGATGGTCTTGTTTGCTATTCAAGGTCATAAAGAGGCATCAGTATCATTTTCAGACTGTTTCTCAGCCAGTTAAAAACTCCTCACAGGGCCTTTAAGTATCCTTTCAACTAGGTAACAACAAAAGAAGTACTCCAGGACCAAACGGTGACTACCATACATGTTCAACCCAAGCAGCAACCCCCGGCTGCAAAAATTGAAGCTTATGGAGAAGTGTTAAAAACTGCAGTTCATCAAGGGTCCACTTGAGGCTGGCTCCGGAACTACCAGAAACCACATACACACCCATTCAAAAAAGCCGATCTTTACAGCAGAAATAAACATGTTTACAGCCTGGTACAGGGGGTGAATTTTTTCATAACATTGCAATTTCAAAGATATTATGATTACGAGTTGATGATGACGAGTATGATTATGATGGCGAGGAGGCTCAAAGCCCGCCTCTTTACGTCACAATCGCTTGACAGAAGTTATGTTGAATTCAACATTTCCAATATGGCTGCAGCTGACTATTGGCCTCATAACAGCACTTCAGAAATAGATGGGTGACGTCACGGAGAATACGTCCATTATTTATACAGGCTATGGTTCAACTTAAAGACTTGTTATTGAGTCATACAAGTCATTATTTTAACATACAAACACCATAGGTTAACAGTTCGATTGATAGCTGACCCTAAAGCAGGATAGATTTAGTGATGTTTTACCAGCTGTTGGGTTAAAACCAACCACTAACAAAGGGTCTGGTGTCATACACACAGTGGTGGACTAACAAAGTAAATGTACTTGAGTACATGTTTTGAGTATCTGTTCTTAACTTGAGTATTATTTTTTGGGGAACTTCTTACTTTTACTCCATTTAAAGACAAATCTCATCCTTTTGACTCCTCTACATTTCTATCAGTGCTCTAGTTACTCTCTACTTTATCTTTGAAGTCAGCTGATGAGTCTTCTTTTCTGAAATCAGATCCCAAAGACCGTAAACTGTTGGTGTCCTTGTGTTTGGTTTGTCTCAGTGGTGTAGCCGTACCTGGGTTGAGCGTAGATCAAACGTTCTTCAGATCAGTGCGTTCATGTAGTCGTGGTGATGATGGCTATGACTGAGAAGGATGATGATTCTCTACCTGAGCACCACGGCCATATTTTAAACCCACGTTTGAGCTTTTGAAATAAAGAATGATTGTTTGTATTGTTGTAAATCTCTGATCTGTTTACCACACAAACTTCATCACAGCCTCCAAAACATCAGCATCTAACCTGAGAAAGCATGTGGAGGTCTGGAGCTAACACACTGCTTTGATTCCAGAGGAACATTGTAAACTTGTCTGTGCTTGTAGTAACTTAGTTTAGATTTCATGGTAGACTTTTTACATCTGAAATCATGTTTTCTAGATAAACAGAACGGAGCAGAATGTTCACCCATGCATTCTTGACTGACCTCATGCTTTGTGAAAATACGTTTAGAGATATTTTTAAAAGTACTTTGAATACTTCAGTATTTTTAAAAGCAAGTACTCCAGGACTTTAACGCAAGTCAGAATCTGACTGAACAACTTTCACTTGTATTGGAGTAATGTTTGACCAGGAGGATCTATACTCTGACTTCAGTCATAAGACGTAAAAAATCTAATATCCAGTCGCCAACAACCTGAGGGAGTTTAATATTGTTGGTTGTTGGTTGATTGCAGTGACATTTAAACCCTTATCTTTTCTAACTGCACATATTTGATCCGTTTGTTATACGTCTGACTAGCTTTGTGCTGTTTGCACTGATGCTGTTATTCAATTAAAGTTCCTGGGGAAGAAATTAATTCTCTTAAATTGAACTGAATCAAATGTTTTACTTGGAAATCAGTAGAAAACTAAGAATAGCCTACTTATTATTTCTTGAATTAAGAAACAGAGCCAGTTTTCATTTCAAGAATTATTAACTTGTTTAGAACAATATGACCAGGTAAGAATCTAACATGCTAACACAAGATGAGTGAGCTTTGTGAGGACAAAAAAAGAGATAAATGACACAGAGGGTAGAACAGAGAGTGAATATATATGTTTATGTGTGCGCTGTATATGTATGTTTGTTTCTGTATTTGCATGTATATATTTATAATCCCCCTGATAAAGCTGTTTACATCTCACTCTTTGCCAACATGCCCACAGAGCTCCACACATGGAGACATTAAACACACACACACACACACACACACACACACACACACACACACATATGGGCATTAGACATACAGTGACCTTCACCGCGGGTGACCTGGTTCCAATGGCGACAGTCGTGTTTGCCTGTTGAGGTGTGAAGACCGTGTGAAGCCAGGAATGATTTGAGAAACGGCGTAGGATATAAATGTCAGGGAAGAGTGACAGAAAGAGAGGACACAGGATGGAGGGAAAGGAAGAGTTTAGAGGGAGTGTGAGGAGGACAAAGAGGAAAAGAAGAACGTGAAGAGAAGATTAAAAGAGGAGGGAACTAATTATAAAGAACAGGGTGGTGATACAGGAAGGGATGGAGGTTAGTCCTCTCATGGTCAGATATTTTGTCAGGGGCCCACAATCAATCAATCAATCAATCAATCAATCAATCAATCAATCAATCAATCAATCAATCAATCAATCAATCAATCAATCAATCAGACTTCATTTGTAAAGCTCTTTTCAATCAATGGTATTGTAACACAAAGTACTGTACATAAAAATTATATAAAAAAAAAGAATAAATTAAAAATACAAATAAAAAATAAAATAATCAGACTCCCCAATCCCTTCAGGGTGGTCGAGACCCTGACGCGACCCTGTTGTGATTCTTTTTCCCATAACAAACTGCTAACCATACATTATCCCTTACATCAGGGGTGTCCAAAGTACGGCCCGGGGGCCAATCGCGGCCCAAGGTCCATTTATTTATGGCCCCAAGCTTCCATCTTAAAATGTGTTATTTATAGCAAAGAAATTAAACATCTTCTGAATCATCTGTACATTTGCAGTTTCTTTCAAGCGCACACACAAAACTAAAGTCAATCCAGAAACATCTCAAAAAGCTTCATATGGACTCCCTGTCTAAAAGCCAAAGCTTTGGGAATTCTGCAAGACGGCAATAAAGAAGAAACACAAAAACTCTTAAAGCTGACAGGTTTTCAAATTAATGTTTTTATCATGATGTGAAAATGTTCTTGATGAACACTAAAAGTTCAGAAGACACAAGAGGACACAAAGAGAAGACCTAAATTATGAAATTGTACAGAAAAAGCAAAATTTGGTGCATAAAAATTCTTCAGAATGCAGGAAAATAATTATTTTGTTCTGAAAAAAAGAAAAGTCTTAAAAACAACATGAAAAAGAAGTGTGATGAAATCCAGATCGTAATCCTGCCATAGAAAAATAATGATACAATATTTTTCCCACATTGCCCGACCCTAATGAAAAACATTTTCCTCCAGAAGAAGATAAAGTTTGCTAATGTTTACATGGCTTGTGGAGAACTGAGGACTTCCTAGTTACTGATTTATTGAGAAAAAAAGTAAAATAATTGTTATTTAATTGAGATTTCATATATAACTTTTAGGATTCCAAACTCTCAGTAGGAGCCACTGGCCCTGAGGTATTCTGACAACATCATATGTGGCCCTCTTTGAACAAAGTTTGGACACCCCTGCCTTACATCATTAGTGGAGTACTTACAGCGGGGCCCAATGTGATCATTTTTCACAAGGCCCAGAATCCCTCGCAGCGCCCCCTGGCTGCAGCCTTTATATTCATTTATTTTTGTTGAAGGTCAGGGTAAAAAGTGCTTTCTCATTTATTTTCATACGATAATTATAAAATCTTTACGGGGTGACATCACAGAACAGTTTAAAACAGGAAACCAGAAATCAAAAGCAGGAGATTAAAGAAAAAAGGAGCCGTGGTGTAGCTGTGAGATGGATCAACTCAGAGATGATGCCAAAGTTTCTTGTGTTGTTGTAATTGTAATTAACCACATTAATCACTTTTATTTAACAACATTAATCTGCTTATTGAATCATTTTCTTTTGGGACGATGGCAGGTTAGTTCTGTCTGCAGATATTATCTGCTTTACATTGTGTAGGATGTTCTTGCAGTCTGAAAACAAATACATGTGGGAATATGTGTCAGTGCCCACACATGGGAATTTACATACAGCAAGCAGACATCACTCCTCTCAGCTAGTTTATGAGTGCACTATGTATGTGCTTCTACATGAGTGTGGGTTAGTTAGGGTGTGTGTGTGTGTGTGTGTGTGTGTGTGTGTGTGCGTGTGCGTGTGCGTGTGTGTGCATCTCCACTGAGCTGTCAGTGCAACTGCAGGCTTTAAAATAGGATTTCTGCAGCTTGGCGGAGGTTTATGCCGACGCTGGGGCTTTTGATTCGCCGCTCACTCAGGAACAGCCATGCATGACAGACTGCTTCCTCTACCGCAGAGAAGGAGAGAGGGAGAGGGAAGGGAGAGAGAGGGAGAGGGAGAAACTGAGGACGAGCAGATGGAGAAAATGTGAGGCAGACAGAGAGAGGTGGAGAGAGGTGGATAAAGGCAGAGGGTGTTAGAAAAAGAGAGGGAAGGAAGAAATATGGAGCCAGCATGCCAAGAATGAAGGCAGATTAGGAAGTTGGTGACAGAGTGATGGACAGACAGAAAGTCTGCAGAGTGGATAGTTGGGAGAGGAGGGGAAAGGGATTTTTCCTCAGCTTGGGAAAGGCTTTGCTCACATTTCAGCAAAGTTGAAAGGTTGTGTTTGAGATGTGATTACTTTCACCACTTCAAAATGGAACTTAATTGCATGCCAGGATTCAGGCGATCACTTTGAATTCTCTTTGCAAGTGACATCCAGCTAATGACTCTTAGAAATTATATGCAACTGCACCTAAACCAGTGTTTGCACGTCTCATTTAGGATTACTGTTATTGGTGGGAAGCTTTCAGCACTTCAGAGTGTTGCCAATAATAATTTGCACTGGTACAGATCAGTCTTTCTTCAGCTCTTATGTATCTTGCTTGGCTTCAGCTGGGGGAGCTATCGAGTTAGCTCTTTCAGCTAACAACTGTCAATATCAAATCACTGCAAAGACTTAGGGCCTGATCTAATAAGATCCCAAATAACGAGCGCTAATTTGCGTGTGCAAATAATAACTTTGCACGTGTTATTTCTGGGCGTGTTGCGGGTGATCTACTAAGACTGCGTGAGCAAATGATAACAAGTGCAAAAGTGATGCAGACCGCCCTATTTTACGAGGATTTTGTGTGTGCTATCAGCTGTCCCCATGGAGAGTTTGAGAGAACAGAGTGGCCTTAAGCAATAAATGAAGTCTGAAGCCATGGAGTTGGAGGTCTTTGTGGAGGAGGGAAATAAACACATCGATGAACTCCAGCAGAGATCTGCTGATGAAATAAACACTTCTACTCTACTCCAAAACGCAACCAGTGTTTTGATGGAGTTTAGAGAGCAATTTGATGAGGCTAAGTCTGCCACTCTTGCTCTAGCTACTTAACTGGGAAGTCAATCGAAGTTTTGAAACAACCAGGGCCAAAAAAGTAAGGCGTCACTTTGATGAAGACAGTCGCTTCACTGACCCAGAGAGCAACTTTCGAGTGAACGTTTTTAATGCCTGACATCATCATCCAGCAACTGTCCCAAAGATTCACCTGCTTAAATGGAACTGGGAACATGTTTGAGGACATGTCATGTTATCTATTGAGAATGACAGAGCAAAGAAAATGGACATACAGTGCATCGTGGACAAGTCCGCGGAGCTTAAGGCTCGTCCAAACAGTGGTGAGTAGGCCGAGTACTTCATATTGATTTTTTGTTTGTATGTGAACATGTGGGCCGCTGTGCCAATTTGACTAAACTTTATATCTGTTGATACAGTGACCTACTGTGCTCTCATTAGTTGAAAAAGTTAAAGTGGGTGTCAGAATGATGCGGTCGCTATCCGTGGTGCTGAACTGCTTTGAATTTGTGTTGTTTTATTTATTTACTGTTGTTGTTCTCTTGGTTTGTTAGACTTCATGTCCGTTTGATTGACTTCAAAATGACATAACTGTGTGTAAAAAATGTTGTAATGCTCATAAGCCCTCTCTGTTGCGGGCATGTTATAAAGCGATGTTATGATGAGCTTTGCAGTGACCACAGCCATGTGTGCATAACACTGTGCCAGTTTGCACCTGCCTTTCAAACGTGCTAAATATAGACGTAAAAACAGCGCCCGCTATCTGCTTCAGGTTTGATAAATCACATTGCATGTGCTAAATGTTTACATTTGCTTCTCCTCCTCCCAGTATTTAACGCGTTCTGATGATCTACATGTATTCTGCATATTCATGAAGGCAAACACGCTAAATGGATAGCGAGTGCTATTTTGCTCATTGAAAAGATCCTTGGTGCTCCCAGTTAGTACATCTGCTTTGCGTGTGCTATCAAGTTTGCACGTGTTTCTATACACGTAAAACTTTAGTAGATCAGGCCCTTAATGTGTTGTAACTTTGCAGGCAACAGTTAAGAACCTACACAGTTAACCTTGGTAAGGCTTACATAGGAATTCCACCAGATCTGTGTCCGGTCTGGCTCCGTGCTCTCTCGTCCATCAGCACCCACTTGCCTAGCTACAGAGCACGACCGCCGACAGCTGGAGTCATGTGACCGAGGTTTTCCTGCGACAATCACTGAGGATTCTCCTCCTCCTCTCCTCATCCATGTTGTCTTTCTGGTCCTCTGAAAACCTCTGACCTGTTGACTCCAGGCCTGGCTCCGCTCATCATGACTTTGGTTTGTTGTTGTAGTTAAGTGAAATACGATCTGGTGATAACACAGAGTGTTTTATTCTGAAAATTAACCGCATGTTTTCATTTTGTTTTGGGGAAACCTGACTTCCTGTCCCGCTCCATCTGCTCTGTTGAGATTGATGCGTCGTGCTCCGGCATCCAGAAAAAAGTCTTGTGTATCTGATCCGAAGGGCTCCGACCTGCCGGATCAGAGACGCAGCCTGATCGCAACAGAGAGGATCCAGTGGAAGTTAACACATTGACTAGAATAGAAACCTATCAGATGCGGTGCTGTGAAGGATCAGAGACCGGTCATGGATCTGTTGGAATTTGGCTGTTTGGAGAAGCTCCAAGCAAGATCATAGTTTGGTTGTATATGGAAGAGAATTAACACAATGTCCTTCAAGGTCTACTAACAATATCCTGTAGAGCTTTTTTTATGGTAGGGATGGTTTATATTAAAAAGTGATAAAAGTCAGCTCACGCTCAAACAACAGGAAAAAGTAAGAGACAGTTGAGCGTTGATGAGCTGATGAAAACCCCCTTATTTATTCTATGTCTATATTCAGTTCTATGTGTCGTTTGAATTATAATAATGATGTTCTCTCTGTGCTGATAAAAACCTATCCTCTAATTAAGGTTGGAATGGTCGTGTCCATCATTACAGAGGATATCGTCACTGTTTTTAGTCCTGTAGCGGGAAACTGCTATTAGTGTGATGAATGCATCGTGGAATTAGTGCCAAATGGAAGATGTAATTACCAAAGTGTCATTCCTGTAACCTATGTCATTAGCATTATTATTATTATTATTATTATTAGAGGGACTGCTATCAGGAATACAGCAGCCAGTAGGGTTCAGTTTGTCTCACAGCCCAGGTGGTACTTCATCTCTGTACTCACAGTTACACTGGATTAGAAGTAGACAGTACATAAAGGATGAATAACAGAGAATTACACTCAAATCCTGACAAATGATTAAAAAGATATTGGTTGTACACTTTTCTGTGGTAAAGAGTGTGTTGTCTTTATTTTTAATGTCTGTTTTTAAAATTTGAAAGGGCTGGAGATGTGATTTTGTGTAGTGCTGGCTTTGATCTTAGAGGCTTTACGTTGAATAAAACTTGCTAGAACTATAACAGGCTCAGCTGGACTCGACTTGCTTTCTTGAGCTCCACCTTTCATTGTTTCCACCTTTCATTGTTTCCTCTTCGCTGGTGGCTGCTACAAAGGTGTGTAGAACTGCTGTGACATCCTCATGTTTGCACTGAGTCAGCTGATCATGGGGCGGTTGCCTCTTTACATATAAATGGCAGAGTGCGTTAAGGTTTGCAGCAGGTTCTGCCCAACTGTGCTCTGACTGGCCAGCAATTACCTCAACGTGACGCTCAGTGTCGCACAATTAAGGTTTGTAAGAAACTGAGTCTATTCTGAAGAACACTACTGCAACCGCTGTTTCTCCTCAGCTGTTGTGTAACACCAAATGATCCATGTTCCTCATTTTAGCATATAGGCGACTGGCTGACCTTTTAATATCACCCACATTGTTTTAGTCTGTACACACACAGAGTAGCTATAGCCTGTAATTATGACTTATTTTTCATGCAATTAAAACTTGAATTTCTTAAATGTGTATGTTTATTCGCGTAATTTTCAACTTAATAATCAAAATTGCATGTTCTTTTTATTCTTGATGTGGCCCTCCACCGTAATTGTGGGCTGTAGTAACAGTAAAGCCCAAAAATGACCAGACTGACCTTTTATAGTTAGTCTGTATGTGAATGTATCTGTTTTAGCAGACCTCTCTGAAGGCTGCCTTACAGGTGCTGTGAGCTACACTACCAGTCAAAAGTTTGGAAACACCTTCTCATTCAAGGGTTTGTATTTATTGTAATGATTGTAAACACTGTAGATTAATACTGAAGACATCAAAACTATGAAAGAAAAAATATGGAATTATTGAATGAACAAAAAAGAGTTAAACAAAGCAGAATCTGTTTTATATTTTTGATTCTGTAAAGTAGCCCCCTTTTTCCTTCATGACAGCTTTGCACACTCTTGGTATTCTCTCAGTCTGCTTCATGAAGTGGTCCCCTGGAATGGTTTCTAATTAAAGCTGGGGTTGGTAGTCAGACTTAGATCCACTTTTTGTTATACTGGTTAAAATGATCTTTATGTCCTGATGGTAATCAATACATGATGTGTTCTTAAAAAAGAGGTAAAAAAAAGCTGCTATCTACAGCCGGAGTAAACCTGGGAAAACACCAACCAATCCCTGCCATCAGGAGCCAAATGATGAAACCAATCAAATCCTGTCCTGCCGTTCTGCCCGCCTCCTGCAGAGCGTACATTTCATGTTTGTTTGTGTTTTTAACTTTCACTATGAGAATGTTTTGGTGTTTTCTTACCGCTGAGTGAGACATGAGTTGACGTAGTGCAAAACACAAACCATGTGCTGAGGACTGGTTTTGAATCAGTCACCATCATATGGTCGTGAATCAGCGGCGCTCGTGCATGTGAGCGGGGCCGTTGTTTTGGAGGAGCTCTGAGGGGAGGGGGGAGGGGTTAAACGGAGTCCTGAGGAAATGCTACATTCAAATTCATGCTAGTTTTCCATGACTACCAACCCTAGTTTTAATTATAAAACCTTTACAGGCACCACAGAACAGCTGCTCTGGGCCAAAGACTGTATAAAATATGGACGTAGTATCCATGACGTCACCCATCTGTTTCTGATGAGCTGTTTTGAGACCAATCGTTGGCGGCAGCCATATTGCTTCTGTGAAGCCAGTGTAACATAAAGAGGCGGGCTTTGAGCCTCCAAGCCAACAGTTACAGTGTTCCCACAGGCAGCTGTGCCTCTCATTGGAAGACTAGTAATCTCAATATCTTCGAAATTGCCGCTTTAGAAAAAAATTAACCCCCCTCACAGTGAGAGGACATCGAGAAATGAGCTATCCAGACTACACTCGTCTTTTGTACCAGACTGTAAACATGTTTATTAATGCTGTAAAGATTGTCTTTTTCCCATTCATGTGTATGTGACTTCCGGTACTTCCGGTGCCAGCCTCAAGTGGATCCTCGATGAACTGCAGCTCCTTGAAGAGGAGCTACTGCGCATGTACAACCTTTAACCAGAGTCTATGGACAAAGATTTCTGCACCCAGGGCGAAAACACGTCACCAATCAGACAACACAGATGAATGAAACAACTTTACTCATCATTAGCTATATCATATTTATCTCGCTCATCTAAAAATATATATACATATAGTTCAGAATATGATTTTATTAATTCATTTTAATTTAATTTGTTTGTCTTATTGAAGGTAATGTGGCGGGTGGTTGGGCGGCGCCCTAGTGCCCTCTATTGGCCAGCCGCCATTGATTAAAACCCATGGGATTAAATTCCTGCCATAGAAACACAACCTTAAATCATATTATTGTGATGTTTGGTAATTATTTCCACCAACATAAATATGAATAGATTATTTTCCTCACTCGTCATAGTCATTCCTCACTGAAGTGACTGTACATTAGGCGTCAGCAAAGAGTACGTGAAGCGGTGATAATGACAATAATGTTGCATTCTCTATGCTGTGTGTGAGAGAGAGTTCTACTGTGAGGTTTAATTACCTGTGATGATGAAACGCATAGCTGGGAAGTGAAATGTGTAGGACTGGAATGTGTGAGTGCAACTTCCAGTGCAGTCACTGCTTATATAACCATAACTCATCCAATGTGTACATCCATGAACCACCTTTACCCGTTTTCTTTCCCACCTTCTTCCATCACTTTCTCCACTTTCACTGCCTTCTCCTTCTTTGTTCTCTCACCTCCTCACTCGTACTCTAACTGCTTGTGTCATTGTCTCTTTCTTCTCCTCACGCTGGGACTTCTATTGTCACTTTCTCTTCCTCTCTCTCTCATTCACACAGTTTTAAAAAGGTGTAAAAACAAAGAGTGAGATATTGAAAGAGAGCACTGTGCTCACTCTTCCCATTTTGATTTCTTTAAATAACACACCCCTGCTGTTTTTTAGACTCAAATAGAGTTGTGTTAGCACTTGACAGAACACAGCCATGCATGAGGTGATTCCTATGTAGCTGGCAGTGTTTTAGAACAGTTTCATCCTTAAGAACCATGATTTCCTAAACCTGAAGAAGTTGTCTTTGTGCTGAAATCGGACAAGTCGTTGTGAAAAAGTGAAACTGTGAATATGCAGAGTCTGTTTCCTTTCTTGAGCTGACTGCAGTAGATTCAGGGAGGATGGATGGATAGATGATGAGAAGGAAGAGCAGTGTTAAGAGGATAGATGAAGAGGTGTGTTACCTCAGTCACCCTGTAACCGTGTTGATCTTCCTCAGCTTGTGAATCGTGTAAATCTCTTTGGGTTGTGGATAAATCCAAACACATGCCTTTAATCCAAGCTCACCTTTTTAAAGAAGTTAAAACTCTTAGATTCAGAGCTTTAGAGTTAGAGCGAGTCAGAAATAAAACCTAATATTTGCTTTTTTATAAGTCATATCCATACCTGCCAATATTGAACTGTGAAACATACTGTAGGGAGATTTTCTGGAGTATGGTAAAGTCAGCCGATACCCAGCAACCCTGTCCATATACAACCCTGAACTGCAGATTAATACATTTAATAAACAGATATGTAAGTCAATACTTTGTATGTCTCTTCATTTCAAGGTTTGCAGTAAAATATAGCAATGAAAAAAAATTTAAAATCCATGACTTACAAATATGATAAAATTCATCAACATGTTCAAGAGTGAGAGTAGAGTGAGCCACTGCAGTGAGGAGTAACACACATATATTCCAGGTAGAGGGATTTGTGTTGACACCATATTTTGATTTTAACACCATTATAATATTATTTCAATGAAGGAGTCTCTGTAACATGAATCTACATCTCTATGTGCTTTTTAAAGTCATTTATCTGGGTCCTTTAAATCCTATTTATTACCTACAGCTAAATGTTCTCTGACCTACAGTAACCTCTGCATCCTCAGCCTCTGCTGCTTTCTGCTCTTTATTTAAAGAAGGAAGAGATTTCCTCTGCATCTCCACCTGAGGTTATCAGGTAGAGTTTAGTGATGTCATAACTTCACCTGTGATATTGTGATAGTGACACTGTCAGCACTCTGTCATCAGATTCACACAGCTCTAAACTCTCCTGATGAACTTTAAAGAGGATGCTGCATTATTGCACGTCACAACTTAAGTTAGCTAAGAAGAACAGGGCTGGGGGGGGCAGGGGGGATTGGCCCTGCCGCCTCCGCCCTCCCCCCGCTCCGGCGCACCGGTTGGCGGGCTCTGGTCCTGGTCCTGCCCGTCTGCCTGGCTGTCTGCTCCTGGTGCTGGGCCCCCTCGGCCCTGGTGGCTCCTTTGGCTCCGTCTTGGGGGGCTGTGGGGGCGGTGTTGTGGGGGTGTCCCTTGGGGGGGGCTGCGGGATCTCTCCCCCCTCGCCCCCCTTTCCTCCTACTGGGTGACCTGGGGGTCGCCCTGGGTGCTCCGGCGGTACCTGTTTGCTTCCGGTCTGGGTTCTTGGCTTGTCCCCTGGCCTGGGTCTCCCGCGGCAGGTTGGGTCCTTCGGTCTGACTGCTCTCGCGGCCCAGATGCCGGGCCGTACCGCTTGGCTGATCTGACCCAAGTGGTTTCATCTGCACCAGTGGTGGTCTTGTTACACAAATAGAACACAGCACTGCAGCAACCCTCTGCGACCCAAGCTTCAGTAATGATTGTGGACACTAAGGGTTGCTTAATCATTAGTATCACCCCACGGATTTTTTTTTGGCATCATGGTGAGATGGTCCCTCTCCATCTAAGGTCTCTCTCTCCTTCTCTCTCCCTGTCCCTTTGTATATCCCTGTGTATTCTTTCTTTCACTTTCTCTTATTTTTTTTTATTTTTTTTGGCCCACCTAGGTGTGCACGCCCTCTTTTACAGAACATGATATTAGCTGCCAATAAAAGATAGGCCAGAGTTCTAAGAGGGATGGTGATGGTTGCATGCACACAGTCACAAGCACAGAAGAAAAAGGTTTTCTTTCTTTTCTTTTGCTGCAAGAATAAATTGCATTAATATTTGACAGTTTGTGACAAACATGACACAAACCAGAAATATATATGCAGACAAGAGAAAAAGAAAAAAAAAAAAAGAACAGGGCTAACCCACTTTAATGAGGGATGATCAAATCTTTAAACAGAGCAGAAGTTTGTTGAACTCATAACAATTCAAAGTCTAATGTACCCTTCAGCTACCGGTGTCACAGATCTACCTGTCACTCTGTGTCTGTGTTTACCTGCTGTCAGAAATCATCTCATGCAGCGCCTTTTGGATCAAACCATCTACAGGGAGAGGAGGGGGGGAGGTTTATGGGGGTTTGAATATAAGGCTCAAGTAGAGGACTTCTTGAAAAACGGTTAGAGATTAGAGGATCCTATTAAAGTATAGTATACAAATTTAATTCAGGTTTTAAAAAATTAAGCTGTTAAAATATCAGATAGAATGAGGACCCCCTTAGAAGTTGAGGGACACTCATTTGATTGACATCAACGTGAAATAGGGAGATATCGGGAGAAAGGACAACTCTGGAGTACAACGGGAGAATAAGTTAAAAAGTGGTAGACTCCCGCCTAAATTGGGAGTGTTGGCAGGTCTGCATATCAGTGGCTCCATTTAAAAACTTACCCCGCACTGGGGTGAAGCTGTGCCACAAGACCGCTTTTTGTCTAAATCTATATTTCTCAAACTGTTTATTTAAGATCCAAAGTGGTTGTTCCCAGGGATGCACCACATCCTAAACTACAAGTACATATTTTAGTTGGAGGCATTACTGTCATCCCCTTGCTTTAAAGACACTTTCAATAAAAACTGGCACAACTCCCCCCACCCTCCCTACGCTTAATGTGCAGCTGGATGAGTACGTGGACGCAATGCTATATAGTACTATGTAGGTAACAAATGATTGAACACAGTAAAGTCACACGCATAAATAAAGCCTGTGTGTGTGTGTGTGTGTGTGTGTGTGTGTGTGTGTGTGTGTGTGTGTGTGTGTGTGTGTGTGTGTGTGTGTGTGTGTGTGTGTGTGTGTTGCGGGCAGGTACCAAGATTTGACAGGGGACAACAGAAAAGCACGATCTGCAGATTTCTCCTGAAACTAATTAATCTTGCACATGCCCACACACACACACACACACACACACACACACACACACACTGACATTCACACACACTTACTCCTATTAGCAGCCCTACATGCACAGTGAGTCTAAAATTAGTATGCAGTCTGTTAGACAACAAAGAGGCTACCGGGAGGAAGAGCTGCTGCTGCCAGAAAGCCTAAATGACAAACAGCTTAGAGATAATAGAGAGATGGATGCAGGTAGCGAGACCAAGCCTGTGTAAACCTCCGTGACTACAGTGGATAATGTTCCTATGCTTTTATATTGGCTTCTTTTTTATTGCCGTTAACAATAAACCCATTATGAGGCTTTTAGTGGCTGATATCTCTTCATAATGACTATCACCTGCTGTAGTGGCTCAAAGGGTCATTTACTTACAGTTAATCATGTGCAGTCTTAATACAAGTACAAGGAATTAATGCAAAGCACTCAACACAAACTTTATACGTCTGTGAAACATTTTCACAAAATATTAGCATTTAGCCTCTGATAGTTCATGTCACTTATTGTTATGTAACTTTATTACCCGGCTCTCTTACTGATCTTACAGGATGTGTAAGATGCTTGATTCTGAATAGTCCAAACCCCCTGACCATGGTTGTTAACTTTCACTAACATGAGCAACACCAGAGACAAACTGGTCACACGTCATGTCAAATCAATCCACAGAAAAGAGTTCAGACACATTTAGCTTCTGCTTGTTGACACCATAGACCAGGGGTTCCCAAAGTGTGGGTCAGGCAAAGTTCAAAAGTTGTCTAAAATAGTAGATTTTATCCATTATAGTAAAGAATATCGACAAAAAAAGTAGCTTCACTTGAAATAAAAACCTTGAAAATTGAAAATGTAATGAGTTTTCTGCCTTTCTTTGTTTCCAGATGACTCCTAAGTTTAGGGTTAGTGAACAGTTCATTATCAAAAGCATCAGTAGCAGCAGGTTCATTCATAACAGCACAGGAAACACAGACACATGCTCATATAGGTAGGGTCATTTTCTGCAGAGCAGCTAAATGAAGACACATTAAATCACTTTAAGGGACAGTGGGGGTCGCGAGTCTTTGGCACCTATACTTTGAGGGTCGTGGGCTGAAAAGTTTGGGAACCCCTGCCATAGACCATAAGGTGAGGTAAAACCGTTAGCTTCGGTTAGCATTAGTGGTGCAACGGATCATCGTTGATCCGTGATCCGTACGGATGCCTCTCTACGGTTCGGCACGGACGTGGTCCGCGGATTGGTACGCCGATTGGTTGATGAAATGTGCATGTTCAATCCACACTCATTCCTCAAGCGCAGAGGTAGTCATGGCAAGTGAAGGAGCAGAGGAACTTGAAAACCCTCCTGCATCTTGTAAGTCACATGTATGGGAGCATTTTGGTTTCCCTGTGAAATACAGTGAATGCTGAATGTGCTTGAGCCACGTTATGAAATTCTGTCGCGCACCCACTACGCACCCGAGGGTCGCCTATTGAGGGCCTCTGGTCTAGTGGGCCGCCTGTTTGTGGCCCCCAAACATGGATTCATGTTCAATCCACCGCAACAGGCAGAGAAGAATCCATCACCATGGAACGATCACTGACGAGGAATCACTGGGACTATTTTTAAAAACTGTAAACATAAATCATTTAAATCAATAAAATCATCTTTAATCAATGTTTTTAACAACCTGTTTGTATTTTAAGTTAGTAGCCCCTTGGCGTCGTGGTCTTGTCTCACCCTGTCGGGGTTCTCTTTCCCATAACAACCTGCTAACCATACATCATCCCTTACTCGTATGCCAGCTGAACTAAAACAGATATTTGCAGTTGCTCGTTCTCTCATTTCAGCCTCATCCTTCAGCAGTCATAAGTTAGACAGAGGAAAAGTTCCATTTCCACTGGGTCGCCCACTCAAGGCACTTTGGATAAAAGCCTCCACAAAACTGCGTGCATTATATTCCTCTCACTAATGGCTCACAGAGTCCCTTTAGGAACGTGTTTGCATTAGGGTTCATCTGTCTACCAGCTGCATCGTAGGTGTTTTTTCTAAGAAAGAAATGGTTCCCTCAACGCACGTTGGATTTGCGTGTTATACTTGGGAGTTATAATTGGGTCTATTGTATCCACAGTAGGTTCAGCATGAATTGAAACAACTTCGTGTTAATGTTCAGTAATGACGTAATGTTGTGTTTCAGTGAGAAGAGAGAGTACAGCTAATAATGTGAAGCTGTTTAGCTTGTTGACACTTCATCATCATCATCATCATCATCATCATAAATACCTCATTGAAGTTCCAAGATGTCAGTGTGTATTCATCCCCAGGACTCTGCCCTCTAACGCTAATGCTCTAATCAGCTCCTAACATGGTTTGAGTCTCCAGAGCCATCTGCCTCTCAGAAATCACTACTTATCTGCAAATGAGGAAAGGTGAGCGAACGTTGCTGACTCAGACTCCAGCTTCGAGTGTGTGACTATGGAGTGGGTGCTATCATGGAACAGCTGGGATGCTCCAAACATTTCGAGTCCGTGGCTGATTGTTGAATTTGTTTTTTCATTTTCAGAACATCTGGAACGGGTGACAAGCTGCAACTTTTCAGGACGGATTGTAACGCGCAGTATTCATGAAGGAGCCCCCGCTATGAGGGTTTTCACTGTATTTCCCAGGTGTTCTCTTTTAGGGAGTGGAAAGCCCTCAGAGATGAGTGCAAATACATGACATGTGGGTGTTTCAATATCCCTCATCCATATTCATATGAGCTGCAAAACTCGAGGTTTATCCTTTTTAAGGTGCTAAACTGACAACACCAGCTCACTGCACAGAGCACACAGAAACATCAAATGAAAGGGATTCATTGGTACATTCACAGATGCTACTTATCCATTTCAGAAAGAGAGAGGTTACCTGTAATTTTGCAGTCGACACTTCTAAAATGCAGTCTAGTCGCAAAATTCATGTTTCTGTAAAACGACTCAGTGCTCATGTTGCTAATGTGTTTGATACTGACAGAGGATTACTAAAGTGAAACTTCAGAATTGAACTGGACGTAACGCCAACTTTTTTTTCATACATTGTCATAAAAGAATTAGAGTCTGCAACCCAGCTGGCAGTTGCTGAACAATGCTGAATGATTTTGTTATGGTATGATGGAACTAAATTAAAAGTTACACAAGAGCAACAGTTAGAACATGTTAAGGCGCATTTCGACCAAGAGTTCCGGGGTCTTTTAGCCCCCAGAACTACTTTACCCTGAACTAAAAGGTTCCTGTGCCCCCATTGTTGACTGCGTTTCGACCACCAGGTGAAGTCCCTGGTAGATTGTGCAAATCAGGCCAGTGATGTATGGAGGAAAAAAAGTAAGTGCACTACACCACCAGACCAGTAGAGGGCAGTAAAAACAAAGAGGAATGCCATTCATCACAGATGACACCATAGAAGCAGACGGACAGGCAGGTATCATTATGAGCAACACAACAGTTAGCCTGTTAGCATGAAGAGACTCAGCTGGTGCTGTTTTAGATGGTGCTATATTTCATCACAGATGGATTCACTGAATCAACACGTGAGAGGAGATAAGCGCAAGTAGCAAAGACGTTTCAACACGGCTTTAAAATCCTTTTGAACTCAAAAAGCCGTGGCAGAGATCGGACGGTGTTTTGGTTTAAACAGCGACCCTGTTAACTGGAGACTTTCAGACGGATGCATCCCTCATAAACGTCTTTAGACGATCATTAAATATCTGATGAGGATATTTTGAAATCTTAATAAAAACTAAACTAGTTTGCATTCCCAGGAACTCCCTCTGTGTTTCAACAGCTGTGTAAACTCCACAAACACTGACACGTTCAGCTGAAGGTCTCCAGTTTACAGGGTCACTTTTAAAACCGGAACACCGGAAGGAGAGATGCATTCACGGTGGGCTGAGAGAAGACTACTGTTACAAGCTGCTAAATCAAGAGAATCACAGCTTCTTCTTTTAAAAGTACACACACATACAAAAAAGATAGAACAAATAAAAACTAATGAAAGAAAGAGAAATCAAGTGAATCACAGATGTGTGTGATGTTATTGTGGACGGAGGGGCAGAATAAAAACACTGCGGTTAATCTACCAATCAGACACGTTAAGCATTGCAGGCCCTGCCCCTTGAAAGTCCCCGGACCTACCCCTAGCAGGGGCTTTTAAGGGGGGGAGTTATCTACCCCTGAACTAAATTTCGCCCCCGGGTCCACCATACGAAACGCAAGTAGTTCAGTGGTAAAGTTCAATTGAAAAACGACTGTTTAGCATGTCCTAAATGGTACATGCCTGTTTCCTGTAATCTTAACAAAGACAATGCTGAATGATTTTTTTGCAATACGATGGAACTAAATTAAAAGTTATGCAGGAGTAACAGTTATTACACGTTTCCTGTGAGAAACACTGACTGCTTTATTTGTTGAAACATCTTACTGAGCAGATATTAGTAACTGTGTCGTCAGAGCAGAGCATACCTTGATCCTGATACTGATGCAGGGTGCTTGGTTAAAATATGAATCTTTATTTCAGACAGAAGAGGGTGATCAACCTTCAAAGAAGGCAGCACAGAATATGCTTTTAAAAAAGACATGGAGGGGAAACATTTGAGTAACATCAGGGGACCACATGAGAGGCTTTGTACTCGTCAAACAGTCTCAATGAAACAAACCTGACCTGTTAATATAAAGTAATCTCTTTGGCTGGCCCGGCTATTCTGCTAAATGTTATCTGATGCAAATGGAATCGCAGCGTAGTACGCCGGATGTGGAGCATGGCACTGCTTATTAGATTACCAGGACACACAGTGAATTGATTAGCTGTGATAATAATGGATAATGTTCAGTTTAAGTACTAATCCATATCTGCAGACGCAACATGGCTTGAGCTCTGCCACACAGAGCTGAAGAGAAGTCTTTTTTTTATCAGATATTGTGCTGTATGCAAGAAGAGTTTGTCATATTTAAATTTTGCAAAAAATAAATTAAAATATGTGAATATTTAACATTTTTTATTCCAAAAATGGGGAAAAGTTAGGTTATTATTTTCACTTTAAGTGATATATTCACTCAAATGTACTGTAGAAGTGTCCTACTGCTGTGTTTGGATTGCATAATACTGAGTAGGATTTCACTTTATTATTTAATCTCTCCTTATATGCACTATTTGTTTTCACAGCATTCTGAGCTCAGTAAATGCATGTGACATGCTAATGTGCATAAATCTGGTACAGCCGTCAGGCTAAGTCATGTTAATGTTGTAAATTGAATCGGAGAGTAGCAGGGTTTTCAGGTGGGACTGTTTATTAGATTACAAGGATGGAGGGAGCATTGATTAACTGGGACAATAATGGAGAAGATGGTGAATATTAATATAAATAGGGAGCTAATCCATAATTCATGGGGAGACAAACAATAGCAGGACTGGTCCATTAAGCTGTGGAGATGAAGGAGTTGCAGAGTTTTTTGTTGCATGTTGCAAACTCGAGGGTTAGTTCATGTTTCAGGAATATAAACAAATATCTTCAAATCAAGCCTGTTTTTTTTTATATGCAGATTTTAGTGAGAGCATAAAATCTTCCATTTATAAGCCGAGGTTGTGTTTGGATTTGATTATGTGCTGAACTTCTTGTTATGTTTTTCATTTTGCCCTACAGGAACTCCCTGTTGGTTTCTTACAATTAATTAACATCATAATTTATTGCACAGGCTTCTCGCATGAATTATGTCAAGCCAAGTGGGGCTGACTATATGTGCCCGGTGTGTGGGCGTCGACATATCTACTCTTGTGATAGAGTATGAGTGTGTGTACATTAAGGTGTGTGTGATTTTGTGTGTGTTAATCTTTCACAAGTGCAGTCCAAATCCCTGAGTCAGAGGCTGATCAACTCCTCACTCCTTCTACTCCATTAGCACCATCCTACATTATTAGCCTGTAGTACTCACTCTACCTCATGTGCACACACATGTACGTGCACGCACAGGGTCACGTGTGGATCACCAGAGCAGAGATCAGAGCTCAGTCTTTAAGATGAGGCAGAGGCAGCGGAACTGTCAATACAGTGAGGTAACTTAAAGCTGCACTTAAGTAAGCCTTCATGGCATGCTGTTCTAAGAATAATTAACACATGTGTTAAATTCAATGCTGACTCTTAACTTGGTGTGGGACTTTGTCAACAACCAAGTGAACTGGCAGGTAAAACTGAGAGGGGCTTTTGCCTCATATCTGCAGTAAAGCTTGCTCCTTCATGCATCATTCATCATTTCACAGCATTTCTGAGCCAGATGAAAGTTTCAGACTTTGTCATTTTAACTGAGTCTCAAGATGGATTGATAAACAAGAGACAGGGTAGTCCTTTTGTTCAATACACCTACTTCAAACACAACAGCTCACTTTTCTGTAGCTTAAACTTCTGCATATTTAACTTTGTTATTTTAGAGTCGGAAGTTTGTGTCACTATTGAACTTCATCTTGTCTTGTTTCATTAACACATTTTGTCCCCTATGTATTTACAATTGATCAATACTCTGTTTACATTAGAGGGATGAAGGAAGTCAGATAAAGATTGTTTTTGAACACTAAATTATCATTGATAATGAAAGGACTTATTGAGACTTATTGATAGCAATGGGTGCAGCAAACACAGGAGACCATCACAGCCAAGCAGATGATAACCTGCACTAGAATTGGTTTAAATGCTTGATCGCCATCAATTATCTGTATGCATTTTGGCAATGGAAGCATTTTTTCACAGCTTTGAATAAATGAAGTTGTTTTATTTTATTCCCTCATGTTTAATGTCTTTTGTTTCCTGTTTTACTTTGGTACTCACCCTTGTCTCTGGCTGTTTTCGAAACCACCCGCTACAGATTACCTTCAAACGTAGTATACTGCATACTGAGTCTGAAGGTAGTCTGTAGTCTGTCTGTTCTGTTGGATCTGGTCTGCAGGATGCTGGGTCAGGTGTCGCTGGATTTCTGGTTTCAGGAAGCGGAAGTAAACAACGTCCAAGCTGATAGATAAACTGCTTCTTTAACATCACTTATGATTTAAAAAGTTAAGAAGTGGTTTATATGGAATTTAATAATTTTCACAGCACCTAAAAACTGAGTGCCCCTGCCAAAAAAGAGGGAGAACGTTAGCGCTGTGCATTGTGGGAAACAGTACATGAGGGAGACTGTTCTGCTGCAGACTGAGACATGTTCCTGAATCAGTACAACATCTGGGTAGTTTTGGCATACTGCAGGTTTTGCTCTTGTTCACATACTACATACTGAATTTAGACTGAATCAGTATGAACTGCTAGTATAGTAGGAGGTTTGAAAACAGCCTTTGTCTCTCGCTTCAGGGCTGATGACCTCCTGCCCCTCTGTGTTTCCTGTGAAACCCTACAATGTGCCCCACCTGTGTCTTGTTGTCTCCACTTCCCAGTGTATATAATCTCAGTGTGTCGTGTGTCCCCCCCCCCCCCCCCCCCCCCCCTGTTTGTCTCGCAGTCAGTTTTGACTAATTTAGTAAGTTGGACTTTGCCTTTCAGCTTGTGATTTGGATTCTTCTGCCTGAACATTTTTGACTCCCTGGCTTCAACCTTGAACTGTTAATTGAGTTGAGCACTTGAATCCAATTTCTTGGTTCAGTCTTCCACATTTTGTTTCATTCATCCAGATGAGTAAGCAAACTTTAAACACCAAATTAAACTGTTACCAGCATCATAATATCTGGTTGTTGTGTGATTGGTTGTCCGAATCAATATTCCTACACTGGACTCAAGTTCTACCATACAACCATTTCAGAGCAAGACGATCTTTACAGCAGAAATAAACATGTTTACAGCCTGGTTTAAAAAACAAGTGTAGTCTGGATAGCTCATTTCTTGATCGGCACACACTGTACGGGGGGTGAACTTTTCTTAACGCAGCAGTTTCTAAGATATTAAGATTACGAGTCTTCCAATGAGAGGCACAGCTGACTTGATTGACAGGCGGGAACACTGTAGCTGTTGGCGAGGAGGCTCAAAGCCCGCCTCTTTACATCACAGTAAGTTATGTTGAGTTCAGCATTTCCAATATGGCTACTGGCGCCGCCGATTGGCCTCAAAACAGCGCTTCAGGTACAGATGGGTGACGTCACGGATACTACGTCCATATTTATAGTCTACGGGTGGTAGTCATCTTTGGATTGCAGACATCATCATGTCACCAGTCAACATAGTCTAGTTGTTAGTCTTTGGATTCTAGCAGCAGGCAGATCTTGCTTATTGGCCTCTTGAGGACACTGGTGTGTGTTTTCACCTTTACAGCTCACACCCGTCCTTTAGAGTCTGCTATATTCTCTGTAACAGTCACTGCTCTGCAATGGATGCTAATTCCATTGCAACGAGCATTCAGGTAACTGATGCAGGTACACATGGATGATTGTGGTACCAGTGTTCTTTCCCACAAAAGCAAATAAAAAGGTAGACACAACAAAACATCCACTGATATTTGCTGAACCTAGCAGAGTGTTTGTCATATTGTCTGCCCATGATGTGTCTCCGGACCAGACATCAGCAGGAACCATCGGCTAGCAGCATTGCTAACACATCAGATGTTTAGCCTTGTGCTTCTGCATGCTGTGCGGCAGTGTTGTCGGTCTCAAGTCTCTCCTGTCTGCACAGTGAGTTAATATTTGTCACCAGGCGCTGACGCTGCACTGATAGTTTGAACCTGTCACCAAAGGCGAGCGTCAAACTCCTCTCAATCACAGAAGACCTCTTAACCTCCCCCTTTCTCCTCACCCGCCAAGCGTCTCTGAGTAACTGTGAAGTGGCATTAATCCGTCTTTTCTTCCTGTACCTTTCAGTCTCTGTTCCCTCCATCAATATCTGAATACTAAACACTGTGCTGTTTTTAAATCACACCTGAGTAGAATGAAGCTGCACACACATAAACACACAATCACTGTCACGATGCGTGTGTGTTGCCTCGGCACGTTATTAGTGATTATGTCAGCGCCTCAGGAAGGAATTACTGCCACTTGCTGAGCTTTTACACTCACTCTCACAAACACTCACTGAGACCTCCAGCACAATCTACATACAACACACACATGGCTTCAACATGCTCTCATTCTTTTGATCATTCATCTTTAAGCTGCAAACATCAATGAATGTAAAGTTTAACAGTGCCGTCGTGTTTTTCTCGACTTTCACAAGATTTTCTAAAGGATGAGTTTTGGTTCTACGGCAATTTCTCCCAAGCTTTTATTCTCTCTCTTTCTTCCTGACCTCATTTATCTCTCTTGCTTCAAACCATCTCTCACTTCTTCTATCACATTCTCTACACCGACTCGTTCACTTTATTCACTCACTGCACTTCAACCTAATTCAAGCCAAAGGTGCATTATTGGCACAAAAAACAAAAGTAGCTTCTGAAAAGAGGAAAAGGTCTCTGTCTCTCTTTCTCCCTTCAGCAATAGGCCAGAGCAATCTCTCTGCCATCTGTCACTGCTGGATCTGTTTCCAGACTCTAACTTTACTCGTGTTTGTCTTGTTGTTTATCATCTTAACCTGAAACATTAATCAAAAGTGACATCTGTCTGCCTTAAGAATTAAATTAAATTCATACCCCATTGCTTACTCGCTCACTATAAATCAGCATTATTTGATTATTGATTCCATTTATGCGGCTAGAGAACAACATTAATCTTCTCTGTTGCACACATTTACAGGGACGAGGGTAGGACAGACATGAGGAGAAAATAAACCATCCTGCACATTCACCCGTGGATACACACACTCCTGACTTACCTCGGTGAGGTGTGGGTTGGGGTTGAATCCACACTGGTTACAGACGGTAGACTTGCACTGGGTGCAGGTGTTGTAGTTGGGTACAGCCGGTGGGTTGGTCAGCTCTGTGGTGGTGCACAGGGGGCACATCCTGCTGCTCGGCATTGGTGCAATCTGCGGCACCGAGTAGGGTGAGGTGGGTGTCACGCCGCGGTCAGGGGACACTGACGGAGACCGGCCTGTCCTGGAGCCACCGGAACCGCTAAAGTCAACTTGGAGATTTCGACGAGAGGCATGTTGGCCAGGACTTTGACCTGTATGACCCCCCATACCGGACCCAGCTGGACCGTGACCCATCCCATGGCCAGACCCCGGAACCTGCCCCATACCGTGCCCCTGGCTTGACTGCATATGTCGGGGAGAGGATGGACTCTCATGGGTTGCTAGGCGGTATGGCTCGCCAGCTCTGGATCCTATTCCTCCACCTGAGCCCATACCTGCTCCCATTCCTCCCATCCCTCCTCCTCCCATTCCCCCCATCCCTCCCATACCTCCTCCCCCCATACTTCCCATCCCACCTCCTCCCATACCTCCCATCCCACCTCCTCCCATACCTCCCATACCACCTCCTCCCATTCCACCCATCCCACCTCCCATACCTCCCATACCTCCCATACTTCCTCCCATACTTCCTCCCATACCTCCTCCCATACCTCCCATTCCACCTCCTCCCATTCCTCCCATCCCACCTCCTCCCATTCCTCCCATACCTCCTCCCCCCATTCCTCCCATACCTCCTCCCCCCATTCCTCCCATACCTCCTCCCCCCATTCCTCCCATTCCGCCCATTCCTCCTCCTTGGCCTCCTTGTTGCATGCCAGGTTTGGGGCTACCCACTGAACCCGTTGGAGCCCTGTAAGAAAGGGACAAAGCAAAAGAAAGCATAATTAGCGTCAGGCTACATTGCTATGACCCAGTAAGTGGTAAACAAACAATGTCATCTGAGCGTCAGATGGAAATGTCATTTTTTCACTCGCTGCAGCACTTGAAACATTTTATGAACTGTTTCTGTTGTAAGCACATCGCCAACAGTTCTGATAAACAGGGCACAAAAATAGATCCTTAAATCAATAATAGTAACCAGAGCCGTTTTTTAAATCATGTTGATGAATTGACTGTTTGCTCAAGACCGTCCCTGAAACAGCGTCATCGTCTAAAACTGTAACAAGGCATGACCGGATCACAGTCACAGCTGGTGGAGTTTTCTCCAGGTGGGGCTATAACTCCAAAATAGTCCTGCTTATTATCCGGCCACTAACTTAAAATACAAACACGTTATCAAAAACATCATAAAATATTATGTTATTGATTTAAAATGATTTATGTTGACATTTAGTTTTTTTAAATAATCCCAGTGATTCCACATCAGTTAGCGTTCCATGGTGATGGATTCTTATCTGCCTGTTAAATGTGTCTGAACTCTTTTCAGTGGATTGTTTTGTCATGATGTGCGATCAGTTTGCCTCTGGTGTTGCTCATGTTAGTGAATGTTAATAACCGCTGTCAAGGTGTTGTCAAGGGGTTTTGACCAATCAGAATCAAGCTTCTTAAACAACCGGAAGATCAGTAAGAAAGCCAGGTAATAAGGTATCACATCTAAAAAGTGCTTCAGATCAGTACTACCTGTCTTAATCCATGCTGGGTCGGATTCTGATGTTTGAAAAAGGAGGCAGGGAAAGCAGAATAAAGCATTAGCCTCACTTCATGCAGTTAGCCAAGCCTTGTTGCTAAAGCAGGTCCTGGTTTAAAAAGACCGGGTGTATTGTCTCCCTCTGTCTTTGGACTGCTGATTAATGGTGATGTTGGACTGATCAGGTCCGCTCTCTTTCACGTGGAGCTTCTCCTGGTACGTTCTCCTCTCTAAAGGTGATGTCTGAAGTGATTTCACTGAATTATTTCATTTCTCTTTCTACATTCTGCATCTCTGTTCGATCGTCTCCAACTCCTGCGGCTCGACCGGGCTCAGCCTGTCGATCAGCTGCACTTTATGACAGACGGCTGTGACGTCGGCTCCATCCAGCTGCATTCAGCTCTGGATGCAGGGAAGGTGCGCCCAGACATGGTCCTATCTCTTGTATTGAAGAGGAGCTACTGCGCATGTACAACTTTTAACCAGAGTCTATGGACAAAGATTTCTGCACCCAGGACGAAAACACGTCATCAATCAGACAACACGGATGAACCAAACAACTTTACTCATCATTAACTATATCATATTTATCTCGCTCATCTGAAAATATATATACATATAGTTCAGAATATTATTTTATTATTTCATTTTAATTTAATTTGTTTATGTCTTATTGAAGGTAATGCTGTGGGGCATAGCCCTAGTGCCCTCTATTGTCCAGCCGCTACTGCCGGATCAAGCCCTGGATTTTTCCAAATGTAGTCTTTGGTTTTGGGTGTAGACCATAGGGGTCAATTCAGAGGATGCTTTGAGTTGCGAGCCCCCGTAAAGAAAGCCAAAACCCAGGTATCATCATAAATGGATCATTGATTTGCTAATGAACTATCATCAAGCAGGTATTTTGATTCACAGTTATATATCTGTCTCATGAAGCTTTGAGTGATCATTGAAAATGGAATATCAGGTATGTTCAATGATCAATCAAAACAAGTGGGGTTTTTTTGCTTCTCCAAAAGCATCAAGTCTTGTTAGGTTTTGAGCATCCATCAGTATGAACACAAATAGGCGCTTGAGCATGGAACTGGAGCATAAACCAACTCTCGATGGAATAGAAACACAAAACAAAAATTGTGTTAAGATTAACTACAAAAATTTGCATGTTTATAAGTGGTCTACAGCAGGGTTTCCCAAAGGGGGGGACGCGATACACAAATGGGGGGTCGTGAGATGTCCTCCAGAATGTTTTTTTAAAGTCATCTAAAAATATTTATTATTATATTATTGTTTATTTTTGTTTATTTACCTTGTTTTCTTATGTGTATCTTCATTTTTGTTTGTACAGTTAATTATTATTATTTATTTATTATCATTCTTTTTGTATTCTTTTGTATTTTCTCTTCTCTTTGTTGTTGTTTTTTTTTTTGTAATTTGTTAACTTGTGGTGAACAAAGAAATACTTTAAAAAAAAAATGTAAAGTTGAATGACAAAAGTTATCTAAATATAGTACATTTTACCCATTAATAGTAAAAAATATAAACAAAAAAAAGTAGCTAAACTTGAAATAAAACTTTGAAAATAGAAAGTGTAATGAGTTTTCTGCCTTTCTTTGTTTCCAGATGACTCCTAAGTTTAGGGTTAGTGAACAGTGAATTATCAAAAGCATCAGTAGCAGCAGGTTAATTCATAACAGCACAGGAAACACAGACACATGCTCATATAGGTAGGGTCATTTTCTGCAGACCAGCTAAATGAAGACACATTAAATCACTTTGAGGGACAGTGGGGGTCACAAATCTTTGACACCTATATTTTGGGGGTCGCGGGCTGAAAAGTTTGGGAACCCCTGGTCTACAGGAGTAACCTGGTGTTGCCAGGATATATTATTATTCTCTGGGTACACAAATTATAGGGGATAAAAAGCATAGTCAAGACTAGCACGACCACTCTGTAGTTTTTCCTCACTGCTTAGGACCTTGGTGCTATCATGTCAGGGAAAACATACATGTTTCAGTAGCTCTGCCTTAACTAACTCAACTCAGTAAGAAAACGCTGTTTAATATTTTTTCAAACATTTGAAAACCAACAAATCTATAGACATTAGCTTTTTGCTAAAATAAATATGAAACCATGCTAATGTTTGACACAATCTGAAGTTATTTCAAAAACAACAATAAATATTTAAGTCAGCACGTCATCCATTATTGGCTTAGGAAACTACATAATGTAAAAACTTAAGAGTCAAAAACAACAATAAGTCAAAGAGGAGCATTTCATGTCAGGATCATAGATTCTGTTGTGTTGTAACTGTTTGAGAGACTGACAACAAGCCACCAAACTGTGATGAATTCAACAAAATCACGACACAAGCTTTGTGTCCGATTTGACTACAACAGCCTCATTGTTGAATGTAATTATAGATTTGATAAATGTAATTGCGCTGCTGAGGCAGGGTAAATATAATGAGCAGTGTTGGTTGGTGCCATTCCACTGTTTAATGGAAAATTTATCTTATTTTATTCAATGTGTTATTAAATGAATGAGCACTGCAGGAGAATTCAGCCAGGTTATTGTTACTATATTCTGACAAATTCAATTATCTTCTCCCTGCCAGAGAAGCAGCAGCATAAAAAAACATTAAAACACAGCAGAATAATTACTCTTTCATTCATTTGTTGCCGCTTAGCTCCCTGAAAAGACCTCCAAACTTCCACGGGCATCAACAGATTAAAGCGGGACATTAGAGGCTGCAGCGAGACAGACAAGGCAGCACACATCTACACAACATTCAATCATCACACCCTAGGCAGGGCACACGCACAAACACACACCTGAGGGGAAGTGAATGGGTACCAAACTCTGCCTGAGGACACTTATTAATATGACAACTTGAAGTAAACAACAGTATCTTTAAAAGTATTTTAACTTTCTTTAATCTTGATGAAAACAAATTAACTCTTTCTTTATGTGACAAATTTGTCTGAGAAAAAAATTTGATTTTAATCTGAGCATAAAAATCAGAACAAAATACACCAGGTTTGTAAATGAACACAACACCACTGTTTTCATTTTTGAAGTTTTGAAATGTTTTTGTTTTTTTTCAATCGTTTTGGCCTTTCTGTTTAAGAGTGCGCCCCATGTATAGATCGCAGCGGTCACTGGTTGGACTCCCAACCACGTTCCTTTGCTATGTCTTCCCCCACTCTCTACTCCCCACATGTTCTGTCTCAAAAAAACCTGTTTATATCAAATTTGTGACTTTGGGTCTAATAAAGGTGAAGGGTGTTCTTCATACTGTGTATGTTTTTGAAACAACCTGGTGCAATTGTATCCGTGCAATAACCTATCTATTCATCAGATAGAAGTGTAGCTAGTGTATATACATCTGTAATAGTTGCCATATTTTATTTGATTTTATTTTACCTTTATCATTGCTATTATTATTGTTATTATACTTTTTAACTATGTGGGTACATTGTTGTTTTCCCCTGTCCTGTGTTGTAAGCTGCTGTAACAAAAGAATTTCCCCCAATGGGGGACAAATAAAGTATATCTTATCTTATCTTATAAATTTATGTATTCATCTTCTTAATTTAAACTTTATTCTTGTATATTCACAGCTTTGTTTGCAAAAAAAAAAAAGTATATTTGTTCTATAATGTGGCCCTGGTGCTCTGTTGTAGAACTTAATTCATTTTGTTTCAATTTGTTTCAATTCAATTCAATTCAATTCAATTTAATACAATGTAATTTGATTCAATTTGTTTCAATTCAATACGATGTAATTTAATTCAATTTGTTTCAATTCAATTTAATACAATGTAATTTATTCAATTTGTTTCAATTCAATTTAATACAATGTAATTTATTCAATTTGTTTCAATTCAATTCAATTTAATACAATGTAATTTAATTCAATTTGTTTCAATTCAATTCAATTTGTTTCAATTCAATTCAATTTGTTTCGATTCAATTCAATCGAGCAAAACTGTGGAATTTGTCACTGCTCCATCTCATGGCATAAGCCGATATATGCATTTAGCTTTTGCTAATTTTTAACTCTTGCCAATATTTGTGCCTTTACCTTGAGTAGTGTCACTTGAATACATCCTGCACTTTTGCATAACTCCAAATAATTTCAATTGACTTTGATTAAAGCTTCTTTTTAGTGATTTTTTTGTATATTATTTATCATCTTTATTTGCAAATAAACATACTTTTTTGCTCTATATCGTGTCACTGATACTCTGTTGTGGAGTTTAATGTAATTCAATTAAATTTAATTCGATTCATTTTAATTCAATTCAATTTGATTCAATTCGTTTGAATTCAATTCAATTTGATTCAATTCATTTTAATTCTAATTTTATTTAATTTTATTTTATTTAATTTTATTTAATTTTATTTTATTTGAACTAAACCACTCTGGAATTTGGCACAGCTCCATCACACAGCAAAAAGTTGATAAATGCACACAGCTTCTGCTCATTTTTAATGCACATTTTTTACACAAGTCCAAATAATTTCAATTGGATTTGATTAAAGCTTCTGATAGGTCTTTTTCATGGTTATGAAACAGACTGAAATCACCACTGGTACCTCAATACAACCTACAAAAGCAAACAAGTTCATCAGTGACATGATTGATTATTTCTGAATAGTTATTTTTTAACGTTCAATTCAAATACTTTTTGTGGGTTCTTCAACACATCATCTGAAAAGTAACTGCATCAGTGTACAATGACTACCCACTGTTTCTCCAAAGTATCAGCTGAAGCAGTTTTACCTTCAATACTCTGGCCCAGATGAAAGAAGCTCAGTACTTGTTAAGTGCAAGAAGTGCACATCTCAGTCCTTGTGTTTGTTCTGTGACTGAGAGCTATCATTGCTGCCTCTGAATAGGTAGTGTCTCTGGCCCTGCTTCCAAACTGAGTGCATCTCTGAAACATTTGTAAAATAACACTTGATGAACCAGACAACACTCTTCAACTGGCTGTTGGAATCTCTGAAAAGAAAGTAACAGGAAACCTTGATCGTGTGACGGTTGATTTCATTTTTGGAACTGAAGTGTCTTGACGTTCTTGAAGAGAATCTTGTAGCTTATAACATATGTTCTGACAGAATTTTGAAGTCATGTTAGGTGATTTTGTGTACAGTCATGGCCAAAAGTTTTGAGAATGACACAAATATTACATTTTCACAAAGTCTGCTGCTTCAGGGTTTTTAGGTGTTTTTGTCAGATGTTTCTATGGTATAATGAAATACAATTAGAAGCATTTCATAAGTATCAAAAGCTTTTATTGAGAATTACACAGAATTCATGCAATAAGTCAATATTTGCAGTGTTGACCCTTCTTGCTGTCAATCAACTTCTGGACCAAATCCTGACTGATGGCAGTCCATTCTTGCATAATCAATGCTTGGAGTTTGTCAGAATTTGTGGGTTTTTGATTGTCCACCCGCCTCTTGAGGATTGACCACAAGTTCTCAATGGGATTAAGATCTGGGGAGTTTCCTGGCCAAGGGCCCAAAATCTTAATGTTTTGTTCCCCGAGCCATTTTGTTATGACTTTTGCTTTATGGCAAGGTGCTCCATCATGCTGGAAAAGGCATTCTTCATCACCAAACTGCCCTTGGAGGGTTGGGAGAAGTTGCTCTCGGAGGACGTTCTGGTACCATTCTTTATTCATGGCTGTGTTTTTAGGCAAGATTGTGAGAGAGCCCACTCCCTTGACCGAAAAGCAACCCCACACATGAATGGTCTCAGGATGCTTCACTGTTGGCAAGAGACAGGACTGATGGTAGCGCTCACCTCGTCTTCTCCGAACAAGCCTTCCTCCAGATGCCCCAAACAATCGGAAAGGGGAGTCATCAGAGAAAATGACTTTACCCCAATCCTCAGCAGTCCAGTCCCTGTACCTTCTGCAGAATATCAGTCTGTCCCTGATGTTTTTACTGGAGAGAAGTGGCTTCTTTGCTGCCCTCCTTGACACCAGGCCTTCCTCCAAAAGTCTTCGCCTCACTGTGCATGCAGATGCACTCACACCTGCCTGCTGCCATTCCTGAGCAAGCTCTGCACTGGTGGTGGCCCGATCCCGCAGCTGTAACACCTTCAGGAGACGGTCCTGGTGCTTGCTGGACTTTCTTGGGCGCCCTGGAGCTTGTTTGGCAACAATTGAACCTCTCTCCTTGAAGTTCTTGATAATTCGATAGACGGTTGACTGAGGTGCAATCTTACTCGCTGCTATAAACTTCCCTGTTAGGCCCTTTTTGTGCAATGCAATGATGGCTGCACGTGTTTCCTTGCAGGTAACCATGGCTAACAGATGAGGAACAATGGTGTCATGCACCATCTTCCTTTTAAAGTGTCCAGTCACTCAATCATGACAGATTGATCGCCAGCCTTGTCCTCATCAACACCCACACCTGTGTTAATGTGTGTGACACCTGTGTGTCATTGAAATGATGTTAGCTGGTCCTTTTGTGGCAGGGCTGAAATGCAGTGGAAATGTGTTTTTGGTGATAAAGTTCATTTTCAAGGCAAAGAGGGACTTTGCAATTAATTGCAGTTGAGCTGATCACTCCTCATAACATTCTGGAGTATATGCAAATTGCCATTATAAAAACTGAAACAGCAGACTTTGTGAAAATTAATAGTTGTGTCATTCTCAAAACTTTTGGCCATGACTGTATTATGTATAACCTCTGATGCACCCTATATGGAATAGGATGTGAGGAAGATTTTTCTAGTGGATTCTTCTCCTCTATGGCCTGTGTTGTCATTGATTGAAGGAGTCCAGGCTCGCTGTGAAGCCAGCTTTAAATGGTCAGAGCACACTGAAATTGGAAATGTTGATTTACTGAGCTCCGGTGTCACAATGTTCCGGCCTGCTTCCATCTTCACTGAGAGGTTTTCTTTTTGTGGACAGTCTGGCTCTGACAAAATCTCTCCGTCTACAGCCGACTTTTCCTCCTCTATTGTATTTGTCTTTCTCTTCTGCAATCTTTTTCTCAACAAACTTCTTCTCCACCACACCCCCGCTCTCTTTGCTTTTTCATTCCTCTTTGTCCTTCATTCTCAATCTTTTTTTTAGTCGGCACTGACCATGACTCCGTGCCCAAATGTTTTTCTTTTTCTTTTGTTGAACCTTTTTTTTCTCTGACATTCAATTTGTTGTCTCCAAAGACTGTTAAACCACGGGTGGCCATGTCTGTCTTACAAAAGTCCACAAAATGCTCCAGCAAGCACTGAAATGTACACATCAATGAGTTTGATCTTGCAACATTTCTCTGTTTTACCCTCTTCATGTTTCATGACAAAGTTTTTCCTCACTGTCCAAGAAACAAGAGACTACAAATACGAATGTTAACTAAGTACATTATCAACCACAACAGACAAAACTCTCTGATTAAGGTAGAAAATAAGGGAAAAGCACAGTGGCTTGGAAGTGCAATGCACATTAACAAAGGATGAAACACTTTTACAAAGTTGGAGAAAAAATTCCATTTAAGAAAACAAATTCACAGAATCAGAAACACTTCAAATTTAACAACAGCAGATTCGACCAGAAAAGGAGGGGACCAATGATTTTCAAAATAAAATCTGTCTGTAATATGAAAATGTGCAAGAGCCAGGGAATTAATTTGACCTTGACAACCCTGTGTCCACTAAAATATTTAGATTCAGACTGAGAAGAGAACACCTCAAAATGTGTTCCTGCCAATCACAGCTATATCTGATTTGGAAATTCAAAATAAATGTATATGCTAAATTTCCAATGGTTTTTGTTTTGAAATTCCAAATCATATATAGATGTGATTGGCAGGAACACATATTGAGGTGTTCTCTTATCAGTCTGAATCTAAATATTTTAGTGGACACAGGGTTGTTAATGTCAGATACATATTAATTCCCTGGCTGCTGCACATTTTCATATCACAGACATCTTTTATTTTGAAAATCATTGATACATTTCTGTTTGTAAATTTGCTTCTGGACAGGTAAAAATGTTTTGGTAAATTGGTTTTCTTAAATGTAAATGTGTTTTGGTCTTGGTAAAAGTGTTTAAAGTAATTCTGTTTTAAAGAATGGAAATATGTTTTCCAAAATGTGAATTTGTCTCCAACTTTGTAAAAGTGCTTCATCCTTTGTAAATTCACACTGCACTTCCCAGCCACCGTAAGAGAGAGACAGATAAGAAGAAAGCATATAACGAGAGACCTCATTTGCATTGTCAGAGAGACACCAGCACTAATTGTTGTGAGAAGCTGAGTCTAATGTAGGAGACAACACAAACACCTCTGTGTGTGTGTTTACTCACTCCCCCATCAACTCGCACTGGGGACATTTATCACTGTCGCAACAAGCTTTAATGACCCAATACCAACGCTTGTTCAGTCAAAGTGATTTGACCCTCTCCCATTATTACCCTCAATTTACAATCTGATCGTGGGCAAAGGGAAAAAAAGCTTGTCTGCCAATCAAATGTAAGTGACAAAGACAGGAGCAGATGATCCGAGAGGGCTGGAGAGAGAGAGAAACATTGAGAGAGGGTGTCACATGCTGTTTATCGATGGATTGCTTCTTCATAAACTACAGAAGGAGCAAATCATTTTTTTTTAAAAAGACGTAAAACTTCTTAGTATAGTTCCTTATTTTTAACATTTTTTAATCTTGTTATGAATTTTTCTTCATAGCCAAATTCCACCAGATCCGTGTCCGGTCTGTCTCCAATCCGTCACTGCATCAGTTTCTATTCTAGTCAATGTGTTAACTTCCACTGGATCCGCTCCGTTGCGTTCCGGCTTCATCTCTGATCCAGCAGGTCTCAGTCCTCCGGATCAGATACACAAGACTTCTATTTGTGCCGGATGCATGACGCATCAATCTCAACAGAGCAGATGGAGCGGGACAGGAAGTCAGGTTTCACCAAAACAAAATGAAAACATCCGGTTAATTTTCAGAATAAAACACTCTGTGTTATCACCAGATCGTATTTCACTTAACTACAACAACAAACCAAAGTCATGATGAGCGGAGCCAGGCCTGGAGTTAACAGGTCAGAGGTTTTCAGAGGACCAGAAAGACAACATGGATGAGGAGAGGAGGAGGAGGAGGAGAATCCTTGGTTCAGTGATTACTGCAGGAAAAACTCGGTCATATGACTCCAGCTGTCCGGAGGTCCTGCTCCGTGCTGCGCTCTGAAAACACAACCTGTGGGTGTTGACGGACGAGAGAGCACAGAGCTGGACCGCAGCAGATCTGGGACTGGCCGGACATGGATCTGGTGGAAGTCCTGTGTCATATAATTTCCTGTTCATCTTCACTGGACTAGACCATTTTTGGATGATCTTTATTTTGGGTGAAAAACGTTATTTCCTTCTAAAGCAGTGAAACATTTTTACATTGCTTTCCATCACAAAGCACCTCACCTGTCGTGTGATTGAGGCGGCCTCACTAGATGCTATGTTTTCAAATGAGATTTTTTGCTTCAGCACTGATCATTTAAGTGGTTCTGAGACAATGCTTCCATGATGACGGTGCTGGTCCTGGTCCACTGTGTTGCAGCTAATGGTTTGTATGAACTCTTACTCTGAGATGGAGGAGACTTGCAGGACTGCAGCTGGCAGCTTGACTGCAGCTTTTCATTTGCAATCTCAGAAAATCCCCAGAGGAGGAGCTATCACTTTGTATTGATGTTAGCCTTGCTATCCATCTCTTCTAGTTTATACTCACAGCAAACAGAGATTTGAGTCAGGTTTACCTGAGCTTTCCCCCTTAGCCATGTGTATTTCTTATGCCGGTTCTTGCCCTGAAGCAAAACAAGTCTATTTAGGTTATTGGTGAACCTAAACTAAACATCTTTCTTCTCCTCCCTCTCTATTCCTTCTTTGCAGCAATCTTTTCCCACTCACGGCTGTTGACAGAATTGCTTTAATACGGACCATTTATTTCCATCTGCCTCCTTTCCTTTCACTCCTTTCACTCCTTTCTCTCCTTTCTCTCAGCCTCCTCCAATCCCAACTTTTTCCTTTTTCCACATCCTGTCTAAATGTAAGTATTTGGAGCTCAGATTATGTAATTTAAGAACAATAAACTGAACAGTTTGTGTTGGTCTGTGTAGCATTTACAACCTTTCTTTCAGTCTTATATTTATGGGCTGGAAAACAGCGGTTGTGTAAATTCTCTATACAGTTCACTTCCTGTTTCCACTTCTTCTTACCTCCTCTTTCAGCTCTTCACTCTGCAGACGTGTGAATATTTCCACTCTTCTGTGTTTCCTTTTGTTGCTTGCTTACAATGTAACTGATACTGTATGACGATGCTGTAGTTTGTGTTTGTAACCTTACACCGAAACATCTAAGATATGTGAAGCCTGTCCATCATCACCACTGTTTCCTGGTTTCACCTGATCCAGGGAGCTGATACACATGGCAGCAGATGCTCTTCCCTCTCCTCCTCCTCGCTCCCCCGACCGATGATTCAACACAACGCAAGCACACCCTGGTGATAGCTGTTACTATGGGCACCAGGTCTACTGGGTACACACAAACACACAGCAAAGGCCTGAATGCATCCACAAGTGTATGCACATAAATTCAAGCACAGTCGTATCATTTGCATAAACTTTCAGAAAATTAAGCTCTATTCAGTCCCACGAGGAAATGTTGGCCTTCAGCTGAAAATCATTACAGGAGGATTATGGAAGTGAAGGAAAAAGAGGAATCAAACTTAAAAAGGACACACACACACAAACACAAACACACACACACACACACACACACACACACACAGCTTACATTAGAAACATGTTTTTATGTATTTTATACTGACTTTAGAATTCAGCACACCCTAACCAACCATTTAAAAGCTGGACTCATCCTGTTCTTGTCCTTGCTGAGTTCATCTTAGTCTGGCGACACTAGACCCATTCACCTTGGTCCCATTCAATTTATTTCCATTTTCCTAGTTTAGTCTGGTCGAGTCTAGTCTAGTCTAGTCTACTCTATTCTAGCCTAGCCTAGCCTAGCCTAGCCTAGCCTAGTCTAGCATTGTCTAATCTATTCTAGTCTAGCCTATTAGCCTATTCTATTCTAGTAATTTCTAGTCTAGCCTAGCCTAGCCTATCCTAGTCTAGTCTAGTTTATTCTAGCCTATCCTATCCTATCCTATCCATCCTAGTCTAGTCTAGTCTAGTCTATTCTATTCTATTCTATTCTAGCCTATCCTATCCTAGCCTATCCTAGTCTAGTCAATATAGCCTAGCCTAGCCTAGCCTAGCCTAGCCTAGCGTAGCCTAGTCTATTCTATTTTATTCTATTCTATTCTAGTCTAGTCTAGCTTAGCCTATCCTAGACTAGTCTATTCCAACCTAGCCAAGTCTAGTCTATTCTATTCCAGCCTAGTCTTGTCTAATCTAGTCTAGTCTAGTCTAGTCTGATCTAGTCTATTCTAGTCTATTCTAGTCTATTCTAACCTAGCCAAGTCTAGCCTATTCTATTCTAGACTAGCCTTGTCTAGTCTAGTCTAGTCTAGTCTAACCTAGCCAAGTCTAGCCTATTCTATTCTAGAATAGCCTTGTCTAGTCTAGTCTAGTCTAGTCTAATCTAGTCTAGTCTAGTCTAGTCTAGTCTAGTCTAATCTAGTCTAGTCTAGTCTAGTCTAGTCTAGTCTAGTTTAGTCTAGTCTATTTCAGACTCCTTCACTCATCTCTTGTTGTGCCCTTTCTTGGCAGTGATGTCTGAACTGAAAGTCAAGCTCAGAAAGGTGGTGGGTGGATGTGAGTCAAACAAGCTGGACTTTCAGTCATGAGAGGGTGAGCCTATAGGAGACCAAAAGCTAGCTTTGCATAAAAGCTGATTTACACTTCTGTGTCGTCCCTACGCAGCAGGGGCTGACGCAGACATGAACTCCACATAGTTGTGCGTCGATGTGTCCGTGTCGCGCAGCAATACTCCTCCGAAACGCTTGAGGGCAGTGTGGTCTCTCTGATAGCCGGTCGCCTGCTTCCGGCCCCGCTACGATCTCTGTTTACTTTTCCACAGAGATTCAGAGCGTGTTCTGTTAATCTACAGCTGATACATGTTGCTGTTTATCATACAGACATGATTACATGAAGAATAGAGAGGAGGAGATGAAATACACGGCCAATAAGCTGGGATCCCAGAAGTGCTGTAAAGGCAGGAAACACTACGTCGCCGAGCCGACCAATCACAGGGCTTGCGGTCCGCGACGATTCTACGTGTAGTTACATTTTGGAGGAGGTGCTTGTCAGCTACGTAGGTAGGCCTCTGCGTAGGTACGGGAGCTACGTGGACCACCGGCGTAGGCTACGCCGTTGATTCAACACAGAAGTATAAATCAGCCTTAACTCTTCAACATATACTGTATGTAAGAAAAACAGACTTTTAGAGGTTTAGTACATGAGTACCTTGTATTGTTTTAACCCATATCACAGAGCTTCTGAATCGTCTCCAGCAGGTTTCCTCTAAAACACTGCACTGTTTATCAACACTGACCTCTTTCCACAAACTTGAATTTTCTATTCAACTTGCAATCTGTGTCAGGGATGCTGACATGCTATTTCAACACAATACTTGTGATGTGGCCATTTCCACTCATTTCTGTGAGACCCATTTCTGGCTCCTGTTAACAAGTTTTGATGACTGAATCTGGTATCATTGTTCTGCTGTTTACCCTGCAGAGGAGGTTACAACACCTAAATGGTTGTCTGAACAGTGGAGTTAGCATGTTGGGACAGGGATCTGTGTGTAAGTATGTGTTTGTGTGAATGAAATGTGGCTGTTGGTGTGTAAATGTCATGTATTTTTCCCTCTAAGAACAGCCACACTCTAATAACAGTAACCTATTACTGGCTGACCTTCTTTGGAGCATTGCTGCATAAAAGGAGCAGGAGTAGAAGTTGACAGGATTTAATATCACGCTGCATGTTTTTCTGTCACGCCGCCGTGCAGGACTTTGTTTTTCAATCAAAACGACGTCTACAGCAGGTCATTTCACAGACACGCACTGTTAAAGAGGAAATAATCAGTGAAATAATGTCTGTGTTGGAGTGGAAATCCTTCTTCTCACCTTTCTGTGGCACTGTTCTGTGGCAAAATATCATGCAGAATGTGATTATGTTTGGAAAATGTGAGACTGGATAATTGATGGAAAGTTCAACCTTTTTAAACTTTTGCTAACACCCATATTTCTCAATCATGACTGTGCAGCTACAGGGAGGGCAATAAAAATGACACAAATAAAGATTCAAACCAACTACCATACAAGTCTCATTTATCTTAGTATCTTACCTAAAGTAAAAATACAAATACAAATTTACATCTCTCAGTGAGACTGAGATCTAAAGTGTGTCACTGAAGTGTTTGATTCATGTGGCTTTAGCTTACATTATGTAATAGTGGTATCTGTTCCACACCCCCACACATAATCTCGTCTTTTTAACTTGAACAGGATGATGCTGTGTTACATTAGCATTCTAAGACCTCGACATCATCAGTGTGATATATTCTTTCAGTAAAAACCTGATGTAAACAATCAGATACATGCAGTGCACTGATAATCCACCAGGTGTGAGTAATTCATGCACCAGAAGGACGTCACTTGAGACATCCAAAATGTCAGCTGTGGATCAGAGACCCACTCCAGGTTTTTTCAGAATATTTTACCAAGTTTGAAAAAGTTTGGATGAAAAAAACTTTCAAATTGTTCCTGAAAGTTCAAGAGGAATAGTTACTGGATTGATGTAATTTTAAACTAATTATTATCTAATTATTTAATTTATAGTCAAACCGAGTTGAAAATGTGTTTATTAAAATAGATACAGCAGGTATATAAGGACATTTATTTAGCGATCTGTCAATCATCATTTTATTACATTTCACACATTATTCCATAAAGTAACACAGTCTTTTTATTATTTAAGAACATGTTTAAATGACATAATGAGGTATATTTAGAGTAGACATTGAGATGTATATAACGTTTATTGTATTCTTATATATGCAACCTGTTGTATTATGATGATTGATGACTGGTTGAATGTTGCCATGGCTCCCTAGTAAATAATTATCCTTTGATTATTGATTTCCACTAAAAACTGAACAATTCAGAGAAGGAATGTACAATAAATTAGTTTTGTTTTTTTGCTGTGTAGTAGATACAGAATATGTATGATGTCGTCATGCAATATGGAAAAAAATAATTCTAAGTTTGAAATTACTTGGGTTAAAATTTGAAGGAAACTCAAAGTTTAATAAGCTAAAAATGTTGTTTTTATATGTTTTAAGAAACTTTACAACAAAATGCCTGATGTATCACATATGATACAAATTAAAACTCATGTATATGAGATGTATTTATGATAAAACTAAATTTAAAGAGTAATTTAGTTTTTATTTTAGTTTTTTTTATTTAGTTAAACCCTAAAGTAAAATATATATCATTTTCATATAGATATGAAAATTGCTATTTAATTTCTTTTCTTTTCTTTTTGTCAGAAGGTCCAATAAACACCCCATTTTCAAAGAATTAGAATTTTCTGGAGATAATTTGATGGTTCAGGCTTTACAGGGTTAAATGTGGGAAAAAGTCAAAACAGAGGAACAAGACGATCTACTGTTGTCGTTTTTTTTTTCTTTGATATTTCCTCACTTTTACATTCCTTATAGCTTGAGCAGAACAGTGCAGAGGCATGTTTCATTGAGCATCATTACACTATGTAAGCGCTTGGTAAAGATAAAGCTTTGTTATGTAACCAGAGAGCGTCAATTCTTCAGCACAGCTGTGCCATTCACTATAATACTCATTTACACGCTGACATAAGCATGTGTGCTTTTGTATACTGCACACATGCACATGCACATCTGAACATACATACACACGCACGTCTGTACACATACTGTACTAACAGCACGTGTCCTTATGGCAGCAAGTGTAAGTCAGTGCACTGTAAGAGGCTTTACTCCAGATGACTTTGTAATGATCCCGTATACGGAGTGAAGGCCACAAACACTGACCTGGATTTAAACAGAGACGCATCCAACAAGGCTAAATAATGAATTCTGTTACCAAATGTCAAAGTGATATCTGTGTCACTACCCCCAACCAGCCAAACATAATTTTTTTTTTTTAAAAGGCTTCAAGCACAAACGGATGACAGTGGAAGGAGGATACTTACTGCAGTGGAGTAAGAATTAGCCTTCATACAGTAGAGTGCTTTAGAGTTCAATGAAAAGAACGGGGTTAAGAAACCACGCTGACTCCAGCAGCTCCAGAGCTCCAATAAAATATCTGTTTAAAACACTTTCAGCATAATACAGCGTGGGCTCATCACACCAGGTGCTCAGTGTTTGATTTACAGCTGGAGAGGCGACAGATCAACACTTAGATCACAAACGTTTTTCTACTTTACCCCACTGCCTGTCCATGCAGAGGCATGTGTAAAAACCCTCACAGTAACACACACCTACTGTGTCTGTAGCACGGATACTCTGTCAGCCAGATGTCTAATGTACTCCTCCATCTATTTATGTCTTTAACCAATCTTTCTGTCCCCCTCTGATGCTTTCTCAGCAGATGCCTGATTTAAATGACAACCACTGTTCTGACATTTTAGTGCTGTGTGTGCACTCAGTTCTGTTCATGTAAACAGATTCAGATTTATTGGTTCAATATGCAGGATGTGAATACAGTTTCTGTTCTGTGTACCCAATGTGTATGCTTCTGTCTTTGATAAAATGAGGGGGATATAATGATAGCATCCTACCAACACACACACACACACGCACGTACATGCCATCAACGCCCCAGTGCCTGTACACTGTTCATTTTGTGAACCTTGGCTTAGAGCTTGCAAACATGAAGAGCTTGCCTGTATGGTGTATACATATTTACACCTAACCTCATACAGCGGCAGACTGGAGCAGGAATTGGATTTTGAAATTATGTCCGTCTGACTGTCATACAGCTGCAGAGTGGTGCAATGACAGACCGACCAGCTGGCTGCACTACCTGATGGTTAACTGGCTTTTTGCACAGTACTCGACTGCTGTCTGGTTGGCCAGTAAATTGATTGATTGAACGTCAAGCCAAATTAAAAATGACTAAGCGTTTATCTTCTCAGATCATTGACTGAAGCAGTAACAGACAAATTGTGTCCGATCCGTCACAGCACTGGATCTGATAGGTTTCTATTCTAGTCAATGTGTTGACTTCCACTGGATCTGCTCCATTGGGTTCCTGCTGCGTCTCTGATCCAGCAGGTCTGAGTCCTCCGGATCAGATACACAAGACTTCTGTTTCTGCTGGATGCCGGAGCACGACGCATCAATCTCAACAGAGCAGATGGAGCGGGACAGGAAGTCAGGTTTCACCAAAACAAAATGAAAACATCCGGTTAATTTTCAGAATAAAACACTCTGTGTTATCACCAGATCGTATTTCACTTAACTACAACAACAAACCAAAGTCATGATGAGCGGAGCCAGGCCTGGAGTCAACAGGTCAGAGGTTTTCAGAGGACCAGAAAGACAACATGGATGAGGAGAGGAGGAGGAGGAGAATCCTTGATTTCAGTGATTACTTCTGGAAAACCTAGGTCACATGACTCCAGCTGTCCGTTCTGAAAACGCAACTGGCGGGTGTTGATGGACGAGAGAGCACAGAGCCTGACCGCAGCGGATTGGAGACGGACCTGACACAGATCTGGTGGAAGTCTGATGTAGCAGACTAGTTTAGTTAGTATTAACTACCATAGAAGCTTAATTTTAGCTAGCTCCTGACTGACCAACGGCTTTCTGGACCAAATTACGGACTATATACATGGAAAATTGATCTATCTTACCAGAAAATAGAACAATCATCTAAACTCTCTATTCTAAAAGTGGCAAAATTGTGTCTATGATCTGTAGACACACTTTCATGGCTGTGAACATGGCTGAGGAATGGGTATGTGTCTAGCTGACGACCTGTCACAGCACCGAGTGGGCTGACTGACGGCTGCTGTCTTGGTGTGCTCAGACACCAAATTGAAGGCTGTCCATTTCTGACAAATCGAGGCTGATGTGAAAATGATCAAAGGGAAGAGCAGAGAGAGGAGAGGGGAGAAGAAGTCCTCAGATGCATGTTCCACTTGGAAGCCTTCCCTTTACCTTATCTCTCTATATATACATCCCCACATTTCTATCAATCTGACTTCACAATGAAATTAGTTCAAATCTGAAGCCTCTTCAAATCAGATCAACGAAGAAATGGAGACAAAAAACACCAAATTTGAAGCATAAATGTGAACTTCAAATTCTGAAACGCACGGACAAGAATCTGATCATGGAGGAGAAATCTAAGTGAAACCGTGTTTCATGGTGAGAGGAATCCAGAGCAGCAGCAGGGACTCAAAGTCGCTTCCCTCTCACTGCAGAGTGAACTTTTAAAAAACACCCCTCGAACACCTCCCCTGCACTTTAATTGAAATTCCTTTCAGTGGTGTGACGCCTCAGGAGGGAAGGGGAACAAATGCATCAAACAGAGGAGAGAAAAAAGCAAAGGGAGAGGTTGGACTGTGTAGCTGTAAACACGGAGGAAAAAGAAGAATGTATGAAAAACACACACACAGGCGACCATGTTGCTGTCTGTTTGAACGGATGAGACTTCAGCAGTGACTCCAAAAGTGAAATACAAATGCAAATTTATGCATTAAGGTGTGTGTGTGTGTGTGTGTGTGTGTGTGTGTGTGTGTGTGTGTGTGTGTGTGTGCGTGTGCGTGTGCGTGTGTGTGTGTGTGTGTCTTTGGTTATCTGCAGAATATTAAGGTAATGTTTGAATTCTGTCAGAGCAAGTCAGAGCAACACTATCATCATGTTTTTCAGAGTAAATCAGGATGTGTGAGCAGGTTGTAAACGATCTGATTGGATCACTTTAAAATGGGTGGGGCTTGGTAAACAGGAAATGAATGACCATATAAGGTGAATTTGGTTCTGGGGTCTTTTAGCCCCCAGAACTACTTTACCCTGAACTAAAAGGTTCCTGTGCCCCCATTGTTGTCTGTGTTTCAACCGCCGGCTGAAGTCCCGGGTAGATTGTTCAAATCAGGCCAGTGTCTAAGTTCCTCATAGGAGCTTTAAAATTGTGATACAAGCACAGTAATTGCAGATGACACTTTGCACATGTATATGTTTGTGTACATGTGTTTGTATTTTTCTCCTTCTCTTCTTTGTATGATATTGAACACACCCCTCCTCCTCCTTGCTGTTTTGTCTCTGGCTCTCTTTCACCTCCTCTCCTGACTCTGCTGCGACGATCTTTGTTTACAGAGACGCTTGTTTAGCCCTAATAAGAGTCATTTTTATAATGATGCTCATTAAGTAAACCAACATGCCCATGAGGGGATCAACAAAAACAAAGGCAGCACCGTGTTGCAAGTAAGTAAACAAAAAAGAAGAAACACCATACTTTCACCTCGCATAATCAGAGACACACCTGAGGCAGTGCAAAACAGACTGAAGTCAAATTGTGCTCAGATTAGCTGTTCAAAGCTTATTTTGATGGCGTAGAGATTTATGTACAAGGGCAGGAGCATTACATCAATTACATCCTTATCTGGATCAACTGTAACACTCTCATTGCAAACCTCTCAGTGTCTTTAAAACACCAAACTTTGTGCTACTTTTAAAACTTTGAAGCTGCACATATTTTTCAGAACTGAAAAGAGAGGAAAAAGTTCAAACCAGAGGGAAGACAAAAGAGTGATAGATGAACGATGAGGCTGAAACTGGTCGACTTCTCTCAGAGCATTTTTTGAAACATTTGAGGAGTAATTGAAGACAATTTCATTTTGACGAACTGTGCGACTATTTCAAACCACTGAAGGTCATACATTTGTTACCTCCAGGTTAGATTACTGTAACTCCCTCTTATCAGGCTGCCCCAATAAGTCTCTAAAGATTCTTCAGCTAGTTCAAAACGCTGCAGCTCGAGTATTGACTAAAACTAAGAAGAGAGAGCACATCTCTCCAGTGTTAGCTTCTCTACACTGACTCCCAATAAAATGTAGAATAGAATTTAAAATCCTTCTTTTAACCTACAAAGCTCTTAAAAATCAGGCACCCTCGTATCTTAAAGAGCTCATAGTGCCCTATTACCCCTCTAGAACTCTACACTCCCAACATGCAGGCTTGCTAGTTGTACCTAAAGTCTCTAAAAGTAGTATGGGAGGTAGAACCTTCAGTTATCAGGCCCCTCTCCTTTGGAATCATCTACCAGTCAGGGTCGGGGAGGCAGACACCCTCTCCACTTTTAAGAGTAGACTTAAAACTTTCCTTTTTGATAAAGCTTATAGTTAGAGCTGGATCAGGCTTGGACCAGCTTTTGTCATGCTGCTATAGGCCTAGACTGCCGGGGGGATCCTAGCTCACCCCCTTCCCCCCAACCCCCTCATCACTTACTTTAACTCTCCCTGTCCCATTAAAGTTACTAACCATAGATCTTTCTGGAGTCCCTGAGCTCCCTTGTCTCGTAGATTCCTCTGAGCTGCCGTAGACGTCCTCCTGCTGTGGACGATCTGGACTCCAGCTGATACGGACGTGCTGGACTCCAGCGGCAACAGCTTCTACGACTCGTCTCATCACTATCACCTCTCTCTCTTACTCCCCTCTATCTGTCTTTCCAGACCCAACTCGGTCGAGGCAGATGTCTGTCTAACATGAGTCTGGTTCTGCTCGAGGTTTCTGCCTGTTAAAAGGAAGTTTGTCCTCTCCGCTGTAACTAGCTAAATACTGTGAGGTGCAATGCTCATGATGGATTAAGGTGGGGTCAGACTGAGTCTTACCCTGTCTTGAAGTTGGGTCTCTGTTCATAATTTGACATAGAGTGGTCTAGACCTGCTCTGTTTGTAAAAGCGTCTTGAGATAACGTTTGTTGTGATTTGGCGCTATACAAATAAAGATTGATTGATTGATTGATACTCCAAAACAAGAGGATATTACAGAGGCTTCTGCAATTATAGTTTTTATATGTGACTTCCCGGGTATAACTCCAGTGAAGGACAAGTGAGAGAACTTAAATGCTGGTGAAAGCATTCGAAAGCAAGAAATATAAAAAGGACAGGGACAGAAATGGAAACATGATTCACACAGAATAACTTAGATGTCTGGAAGCAGCCTGTCCATGTCTTCCTCATTCACTTTCTTATTTATTGGCTAGACAACAGTTAAAGTTATCATTGGAAAAAAGTCCTGTCTTTAGGCTACCTCTAACTGTGTTCACTACAAATGTATAAAAGGAAATAAGAAAAGGAAAGACATAACTGGAGCAAGAATATATTTATATACAGACATAAGAGTGATCAAAAAGACTCTTTAGGTGCATTGTGGGCTGTGTAAACTCCACAAACACTGACACGTTCAGCCGAAGGTCTCCAGTTTACAGGGTCACTATTAAAACCAGAACACCGGGAGAGACGCATTCACGGTGGGCTGAGAGAAGACTACTGTTACAAGCTGCTAAATCAAGAGAATCACAGCTTCTTCTTTAGAAAAGTACACACACATACAAAAAAGATAGAACAAATAAAAACTAATGAAAGAAAGAGAAATCAAGTGAATCACAGATGTGTGTGATGTTATTGTGGACAGAGGGCGAAATAAAAACACTGCGGTTAATCTACCAATCAGAGACATTCAGCATTGCAGGCCCCGCCCCCTGAAAGCCCCGGGACCTTTGAAAAGTACTACCCCCCTAGCAGGGGCTTTTTAGGGTGGAGAGTATCTACCCCTGAACTAGATTTAGACCCTGGGTCCACCGGTCAAAACACACATAGTTCAGGGGTAAAGTACCTGCGGTCAAAAAACGCCTTTATATGTGTTTTTTATTTCTCTGGGCTCTGGAAAGCATCTCACATGTTTCACACTAAAGGACAGATTTTAAAGAATTAGAGTAACTCAGATAGCATGGTTTGTGATGTACATCGGTGCAGACAAAAGACACACACACACGCACACACGCACACACAAGCACACACTGACTCACACTAAGTGTTAATCTAGGGCAGTCGAGTGCAGTGGGAAGTAAATCCTCCACTGGTCCTCTGAGAGAACAGTCTTCCCCTCAGGCCAGCACTGACCACTGATCACTGACTGTGTGTGCTGTGAGTTTGCAGTTTACTAAATATAACCCGGGACTCTAATAGTAGAGGCTCCTTTTATCCTGCAGGACCTTTGTGCCATCCCTGGAGTTTTCTTTGACACTGACAGTCATGGACTCTTAAGCTACTCTTGATGGTTTAACTTCAGATGTACAGTAGAATGAAGGAGGAGATTTGTTTACATCTACTGATTAGAATAATAAAAAGATATATAATTATTTTTGGTTTATTAAACATTAAACATGTTCATTATGAGGGGCACTCACTTTGACCTCTCATAGAGTTTAGTGAAGGAATCATCACAGAGCAGGGTCAGGTGTATAGTCCTGATTGACCCTGATTAGGAGCAAGTGTTAGAAGCTTATATACTGTATACTCCTGGACTCCAGCGCCCTGCGTGGACTCATTAGCTCTCCGTCAGAGTTAGTGAGGGGGATCTCTGATGTGATTGTGGCATTATGTTCACTGCTCACAGCGCTGCTAGAAGTTAAACCTTCTTATACATGGATACAGGCTATATGAATGTGCTTGTGATATATTATAAGTGGTGGGTTCACATAACATGTTACCCTCACAAGAAGGGCTCCATGTTAGACCTCTGTCTTCTTTTTGCACCATCATGTCTTTAAACAAATCTAAGCCAAACTGCGTTACATGCTAAATGCTCACATCTGCATGCTAACATCACAGTGTTGAAATGTTTCACACTTTGCATTCCAGTGAGAGTTAGACCTGATTCATTTGTTCTGTGCTAATCACTACTCTGAAATGTTAATTCACCCAGATCAATGCTGGAGCTTGTTTTTACACCCTGTTCTGGATCCACATCCTCACAGCTCTCCAATTAAATCCTCTACACCTCCAATGTGTCGAGAATACTCTGCACAGAACATGTTACAGTTTATGGACAGTCTGTTGTTTTTTCTGTTACACCTAACAAAAGGCTTCGTCTAATTACGCCTCCCCGTCCAATTTTAAACATCATTTTCCCCAACCAGCCATCTTTCTCTCCACTCCACGCTCAGCAGCAGCAGCAGCCGTCTATTTCATGCTGCGTGTGTAATAAAAGGATTAATTTGTGCTGCTCAGACACAGAATGGCCAGTAAATGGGACATAGGGATATAAATAGAGACTACCTTGCTCAACACTTTTTCTTTCCTGACATAGATCGCTGCAAAAGAGACAAAAAATAAAACTGTTGGTTCAATCTTTTCCCCAAAATCCACAATTATCCTCATCTTCATCAGTAGTGTGGAGCCCAAAATCACGATCTGTGCGTGCCACTCTGCTGCTTACCTGCTGTTGCTCCCTGAGCGTTAATGCACTGATTATAATTGTGTGATGTCATGTTTTAAACTGATGTGGGGACATATTGACGACTGGGTGCAAAGTAACATCTGTTGGTTTTGCAGGGACTCGTGTCTTGTTGCTCTCTCATGGAGTTGATTAGTCTGAATCTCTTCAATGATCGCTTAATGGATGGTTTTATTCCCGAGTCGTATTGTGCATTAGCCTTTCTGCTAGCATGGGCAACAGCAGAAAAACAGTTTGCGTTTAGAGCAGGGGTTCCAAAACTGTGGGTCGGGACCAAGCGGCAACCTCCAGTCTAAAAATATGCATAAGTGCTAAAAACTGCAGTTCCTCGAGGATCCACTTGAGGCTGGCTCAGGAAGTACCTGAAACCACATACACACCCATTCAAAGAAGACGATCTTTACTGCAGAAATAAACATGTTTACAGCCTTGTTCAAAAAATGAGTGTAGTCCGGATAGCTCATTTCTCTATCAGCACACACTGTACGGGGGGAGAATTTATTCATAATGTGGTAATTTCAAAGATATTGAGATTACGAGTCTTCCACTGAGAGGCACAGTTGACTTGATTGACAGGCGGAAACACTGTAGCTGTTGGCGAGGAGGATCAAAAGCCCGCCTCTTTACCTCACAATCACTCGACAGCAGCAATATGGCCACCGCCTACGATTGGCTTCAGAAACAGATGGGTGACGTCACAGATACTACGTCCATATCTTATACTGTCTATGGTCGGGACCCCCTGGGGGGTCGCAAGACACAAATCGGGGGTCATGAGATATCTTTCAGAATCTTTTTTATTATTATTATTATTATTATTATTATTATTATTATTATTATTATTATTATTATTATTTACCTTGTTTTCTTATGTTTATCTTCCTTTTTGTTTGTACTGTTAATTATTATTATTTGTTTATTATTATTATTGTTTTTGTATTTTTTGTATTTATTATTTTTCTCTTCTTTGTTGGTTTTGTATTACTTATATATAATCTGTTATCTTGTGGTGAGTCTTTGACACCTATATTTTGGGGGTCGTGGACTGAAAGGTTTGGGAACCCCTGGTTTAGAGTGAATGGCGAGAATGGCAGGCAGGTCAGAGATGTATTGGCAGTCATCTAAAAAAGATTTACCTCCAACTGTTGTCTTTAAACCGATATCTGCGTCGCGCAAGTGCAGCTAACAATCTGCACTCCGAAGAAGTTTCGCAACACAGACGGTCAGACTGTAAACAAAGGCAACACGCAGGAAAGAGACTCTTGGCCTTGACTTCTTCATATGATCTATTTGTTGTTTCATGAATGATAGCTGTGTTGTGCTAAATGTCATCTTTCTGTGATATCTATCTGAGACATTTAAAGCATGAGTAAGGTTTTTACATTTCAAGCCTGGGAGCTGATTCTCGACCTTTGATTTTTTGTGATGAAACGATCTAAAGTGTCGTCTCTGGACCTTCAGGTTGGACTGTCCGTCATATTGCACTGTTTTGATGTACCACGGAAACTTCTTGTTGAAAAAAACAAACCAAAACCAGCCACCCCTTTGACTGGAGAGTTGTCTGTGTATGTCTGTTTGTCTGTCAAAGTCACAAAGAGAGGAAAAGAGAGGAGGGCCATTCACATCCATCTAACATGAGCCGGTTCAGCTGTAAGCCAGGGCATCGTTACCTTTTCAGGGGGGTTGTTCAAGTTCCTGTTCCTTAATCCGTTTTAAAAAAGGCACAATTACTTGCTTTAAAGGTGACATATCACGCTTTTTTCATCAATATATATTGGTCTAAGAGGTCCCCAAAACATGTCTTTAAAGTTTATGCTCAAAAAAACACTTTGAAATCAGATTTTGGTCTGCCTGAAAAACCCTCTTCTTCAGCCCTCCTCAGAACACTCTGTTTTCCCTCTGACTACGCCCCCTCAGGAAGTGGGTGTGGCCTCGGCTCTCCAGCACGTTGATCTAATGTTTACATGTTGGCTGAATATACACGGCTGCTCACAGACCCGCGTTACTTCAACCCTCTGAATCTGATCCAGAATCTGATCCTGACGGAGAGGCGCCTGCAGCAGGACCTTTCTGAACCATTGGTCACAGATTTAGTGTTTCTTGTTGTTTTATTTATCAGTATGTAGACGTGTGTCTTGGTACACAGCTACGAACATGTAGCTATGTGGCTATGCTAACTAGCGCTAGCACTTATCCATGATAAAGAAAAATCATCCACTAGATCTTCAAATCTGCAGACGTGGGGAGTAAAACCGACCTTTGTGTTTATTAAGACAGCCTACAACTAGCATGCCTCCCTCCTAAGCTCCTTGTTAGCACACATTTGTGCAGGTAATGAAAAACAGAGGAGGGATTCAGTATTATTTTATACAGTCTATGGGCTGAACAAGCTCCGAGCTCTGACTCCTTGACAGACCGGATATTGTTGTTACGTAACAAAAACACGGAAGTCTGAAACGGCTGGTTTCACACACATTTACAGAAAGGTGGAGAAATCAAAACAGGGGCAGAATGGATTCTTCTGATTTTCAGGGGGTTTGTAGACATGCCAGGGAAACATATTTCAGGTAGAGAACCATTAAAAAGTCGATTTTGCATGATATGTCACCTTTAAACTTCATATTCAAATGTTTGAACACAGAGCTAATTCTTAATGGGAATATTGCTATACACCTCAGCGTCTTCCCTATCGAGTGCAATCAACAAACTACTAGCTGCTTTTAATACAGTTCAGAAGAACCTTTGAAAATTAAGGCTGTCTGTAAATGCCAACAAGACGAAGGTGATGGACTTATTGAAGTCTAAGAGGATGGTGAAAGATTTCTACTTTTAGAAATGAGGTGATTGAATGTGTCCCAACATTAAAATATTTTGTTTTCTCTTTGATGAAAATCTTTCTTTAAATCGTCATATTGAGAGTCTGAAGTGTGCATGTGGTTTCCAGTACTTCTGGAGTCAGAATCAAGTAGATCCTCGATGCACTGCAGTTTTTAACACTTCCACATTGGACTCATATTTTTAGATCGGAGGTTGCCGTTTGATATAAACCTTCAAAAACGACCAACATCTTGCAGTAAGAGTATGACATCATCATACAGGAGGACTTTCTTTGAGCACTGACTCGACTGACTTCCTGCGCCCTTGTAAGCCTTGTTAACTGGGTGTAAACAGAAAAGCAGGGAAGGCAGTGTCTTTTTATCATTCTTGTTTTAATGATGTGAATAAAGTGCTTTTTGTGGAGTTAGTTTCCTTACAGTCTGCAGCACAGTCCCAACAGGCTGGAGGATTCAATTAGAAATTGGAAGAAAAAAACTTGTTTAACAGACACAGATGGGAAGAAGTGGTGCCAGGCTCAAATGGAGCCATCAGGCTTTAGGTTTCAGTTGTGAAGTATTTACTGCTGTTTGGTTTCATCACATTATTAGCAACGAGGCCCACAGCTGTCGAGCACAAATTAGCACCAAGCTAATTTCATCCTGGATCATACTTGTTGTTGAAAGTCTGAGGTGAAACATCGATCATGTGTTGGGTTTAATGCATCAATCATGCCTGAAACCAGATCGCAGGTTTTAATTGGGCTGCAGAGGTCTGAAGGTCGTGAAACTCAGGGAGTACACCGAGGACTCACTTCTCAATTCAGGCAGAGTTAAATCAATAAGGGCCAGACTGGAGTTATGAGGTTACTGTGTGACGACGCAACCTGTCCTTGGCAGTGCCACAAAACAGCAGAACTGCTGAGCCACAATATGTCCTGCTGGATTTACCTCCCTCTCTCATCCCTCCCTCTCTTCCTCTCTTTTTTCTGCTCATTAACTGTCATAGCACGCTGTCACAGAGCATCAGACACAAACACGCAGTCTGCTCAGCCAGGCCGTCCCAAACACGGAGGTGTCTGAGCTAAATCATAAAGCTGCAGCGCTCTCTGACAGTCATTTAAAACAGGGGTTCCCAAAGTGGGGGTCGCGAGACACTGATGGGGGTCCCAAGGTCTCTTCTTTTTTTTTTAATCTAAAATTTCATATTTTGTCCATTCCCTTAAATATATTGGGGAAAAAAGTAATAAATTTGAAATGAAACACAATTTTTTAAACTAGTTTTCTGCTTTTCCTTGTTGACAGATGACCCCTAAGGTTAGCGTTGGGGTTAGTTGACAATAACAAAGCATATAGCAGCAGTTCATTCATAACAGCGCATCAGGAAACAGCCACATGCGCATGTAGGTGTATCATTTTCTGCAGACCAGCTAAATGAAGAATGAAGCTACATTCGAGGGGCAGTGGGGGTCGCCAGTCTTTGGCACCCATATTTTGGGGGTCGCGGGGTGAAAAGTTTGGAAACCCCCGGTTTAAAACACCTCACATTTCTCACCTTCAGCCTCGGCCTCAACGTGTTTTTTTTTTCATTGATGATAACTGATATAAAACTAAGAGCAGTGAGAGAAAAACAAACATAAGGCACTAAAAGCTTAGTTTGAGCAGAACTTCAGAGCTTTGGGGAAAATCTGTTGGTCACTGTCTCCAGAAACATATTCATTAAATTGATTCTTGTCTGATATCTCTTTATATAGCAAGTTAAATAATAGCCATCAACAAAATACTGTTTCAGAACTAAGAAATGTCTTGTCTTCATTGTTCAAGCATGAGAATAGCTCCATCCCTCAGAAAGTGTTTCTCTGCCCACTTTCAGCAACCTAAATCAGCTCTGCAGCTACAGATCTTTCATTGAATCACTTCTAAGAAGTAGAAGCTCCAGACCTGTGAACATCCACTCCTGAATAAAGGGATGCCCCAGCTCAGCTCTGCATGACTGACCCGTCCCACCTCCTGCTGAAGGAGTTCCACACTCTGCCCTCTGGGTGGAGGTAAAGGGCCCCTTGGCCCAGAGCGAGGCAAGGAGCCTTAACCTTTAACAATGAATTACAGTCCCTTACTCACTGCTGCACTACTTGTTGGTAAATGGTAAATGGACTTGTACTTATATAGCGCTTTTCTAGTCTGTTTGACCACTCAAACGCTTTTTACACTACTCGTCACATTCATCCATTCATACCCATTCACTCACTGATGGTAGAGGCTGCTATTTAATAAGGGACCATCAGTGTTAGCTAATCTCATTTGTTCACATTCACACACCTCTGAACAACAGAGGGAGCAATTCGGGGTTCAGTGTCTTGCTCAAGGACACTTCGGCATGCCAGAGCTGAGATCGAACCGCCAACCTAGAGACGACCGACTCTACCCACTGATCCACAGCCGCCCCTAGGACTGACTTTAGTGCAGACTTCTTGTGTTGTTGGTTGTGTTTTTCATTGTTTGAATATTTTGATGCTGGTTGAGATTTGCTCTGATGGTACAATAGTTTTTTAATTGAATGGAATTGAATTGATTTGTATAAAATTGTTGAAACTGAAAATTAAGAACGTTTTCAAATTTTGTTTTAGCACAAGCTCCCGTTTAGCAGCACATAAAACATACTGTAGCTTGGTCATTTTTAATATTTGTAATTATTTTTTGTTTTGTTTTGTTATTTTTGTTTGTTCACCCAAACTGTGGCTCAGTGGGTAGAGTCGGTCGTCTATCAATCGGAAGGTTGGCGGTTCGATCCCAGCTCCGGCAGTCACATGCCGAAGTGTCCTTGAGCAAGACACTGAACCCTGAACCCTGCTCCCTCTGTTGTTCAGAGGTGTGTGAATGTGAACGAATGAGATCAGCTAACACTGATGGTCCCTTACTGTAGCAGCCTCTACCATCAGTGAATGGGTATGAATGGGTGAATGTGATGAGTAGTGTAAAAGCGCTTTGAGAGGTCAGAAAGACTAGAAAAGCGCTATAGAAGTACAAGTCCATTTACCATTTACCCAAAGAAAAATATTTGTTTAAATATTTTTAATTGTAAATCTTAAAGATGGTCATTGACTTAAATATCAGTAATGTCACCTTTGTTTGCTACGTCTATCTAATCTCTCTTTACGCCCTCTGATGATTGTATTTGTAGTTTTTACAACAGATGATGGAACTTCACCAATGGCATCAAGCCATGGATGCTGCCATGATTACTACTTTAATTTGAATTCCACAGGTTTTTATTGAGGCCTTTAAAAAAAAAAGAGTTAATATTAATACACAGCCAAACGTATTCTTGTCTTCCTATAATTAATTACTTATTCAGTCTCATTCTGTGATCAGTCCATGCACATATAAGACATTTAAGGTGTTTTTCGACTGGAGGAATTTTACCCCTCAACAACGTGCGTTTCGACCGGTAGAGGGTCTAAATTTAGTTCTTTAGTTTTTATTCTGCACGCCGTCCACAATAACATCACACACATCTGTGATTCACTTGATTTCTCTTTCTTTCATTAGTTTTTATTTGTTCTATCTTTTTTGTATGTGTGTGTACTTTTCAAAAGAAGAAGCTGTGATTCTCTTGATTTAGCAGCTTGTAACAGTAGTCTTCTCTCAGCCCACCGTGAATGAGTCTCTCCCGGTGTTACGGTTTTAATAGTGACCCTGTAAACTGGAGACCTTCAGCTGAACGTGTCAGTGTTTGTGGAGTTTACACAGCTGTTGAAACACAGAGGGAGTTCCTGGGAATGCAAACTAGTTTAGTTTTATTAAGATTTCAAAATATCCTCATCAGATATTTAGTCATCGTCTAAAGACGTTTATGAGGGATGCATCCGGCTGTCTACCCAAGAATTCAGCCTGTGGTCGAAACGCAAACAACAATTTGGGCACAGAAAGCTTTAAGTTCCAGGTAAAGTAGCTCTGGGGACTAAAAGACTCCAGAACTCTTGGTCGAAATTCACCTTTAGATCTGGTACCTTGGACAGCTCACTGATTTCGTAAGTGCTAGAGCGTCTCATGTCCTCCCTTGGATCACACTCAGATCATTAGTATTCAAAAGTACAGTGCTTTGTTTTAAAAGTCACTAACAGAAGTTGTATTTAAGCGAGTAACTCAGCAGGGGACAAAGCTTTCAGTAGAAACTATTGTTTCTTCACACCTTCTGAAAGCCATGAAATATCTTTGACAAGTACAAGAAAAATAGACTGAGTGCACTTCAGCTGCACGACAAAGAGCTCTTTGTCTTTTTATGACGGAGAATAAACTTTGCGTTGGACTTACTGACACATTATGTTGTTATCTTTATCCAAATCCTCTAAGCTCTTCTGGCTTGTATTTGTCCTCACACTCTACCTCTGTATCAGCTGCTGCCATACAATTATACATAACAATCTAAAATACATTTGATTTAAAAAAAACACTGTTGACCTTACACTAATTTTTATTTTGCAACAAAATTAAAACATTTCAAAGAGTGGAGTCTTAAATAGGGTTTTTACTCATGCTGGAACAGAATTAGCTCATGATTGGATTCATGTTCAAAATCAGACAAGTCGGTAAGATAACAGACGCAGAAGCTGCAGTTCTTTTTGAACTGTTGGAGAAACTGCAGAGAAACCTTTGAACACATCAACCAGAGCGACCCAAATTCAAAAATCCAATTTTTTTACTAATTTCATGCTGATAAGAATAACATCCCATTTGACTGTCACTCCCTGTGATAAACCCTCCACTGAGTCTAATTACTGCTGAGCAGAACACTCAACTCAAACTCTACCTTCTTTGTCAGCAAACAAAAACAGAGTTTGAGTGCTCATTTTAAAATGAGAAATTAAATAAACTGCATTAAATGTCTTCATAAATTCCCCGACCTCGATTGTTGTCACCTTTTATTTCCCCGGATGAGGTCACTGACTGAACACGAGGAGTTTTTGTGTTTGAATAAAACAGTTTGAAGGGTCTTTGTAGTGCTGAGTTTAATCATTTAGGCTCTCAGAAAGAGAGAGACTATTTTATTTGTGTTACTTTGAATCAACCATCTTTGAATAATTGAAGTGAGGGATAAAGGAGAGAGTAGTGAATTAGTTAAGTGCTTCCCAACAAACAAAAATATTAGCTGTGGAAACTTTTTGATCAAACAGTCAATTATTATTATTAATCACAAATACATGAGAACAGGTATTTGAAGTCTGATACATTCACTCAAACACATACCAACTCTCAATCTGCATGCTACAGTATTTTGTTCCAGGTGCCTCTGAGTCTACAGTACTTCATTTTAACAAACACACCTGCACAACATGCACACACACCATATGCAGCCACAGCATCAATACAGGTAACATTTACTGTCAGGTGGCGTCAACTTAATGAGAAAACACGGCGTGACCTTCGCCAGCACCGCCGAGTGAAAATGGCAGAGCGCAGCAGAATATTTTCTGACAAACTAATGAAAGTCAGAGGGAAATGTATCCCCAACAGGACCAAACACACGGCGAGTACAGGGCGCCATTTAGAAACCACAGGCATCATCACAGTGGGACAGAGAGATGGAGACGTAAACTCCAACAGCATTGGATGATCAGAGAAATGAGCAGGAAATGTTAAAAATACTAATTTTAATTTTATTGCCTCATGCTCTTATTGACAGTGTGTGTAGTGTTTCCTGTTTTATTTTGTAGTTTTTCCCCCAGTGTGTCGTCTTCATGAGTTTTCCCTCCTCTGTGATTGTGTGCCCCACCTGGATTAGCCTCACCTTTGTCTCATGTCACACCTGTGTTTGATACCTGCTGTGTATTTAGTCTCAGGCTGTTTTCAAAGCCGCCTACTATACCAGCAGTACGTACTGATTTGGTCTAAATTCAGTATGTAGTATGTGAACAAGAGCAAAATCTGCAGTATGCCAAAACTACAGGATGCCATACTGATTCAGGAACATGTCTCAGTCTGCAGTGGACCAGTCTGCCTCACATACTGTTTCCCACAATGCACAGCGCTAACATTCTGATTCTTCTTTTTTCCGTATCTGACAGGGGCGCTCAGTTTTTAGGTGCTGTGAAAATTATTAAATTCCATATAAACCACTTCTTAACTCTTTAAATTATTAGTGATGCTAAAGAAGCAGTTTATCTATCAGCTTGGTCGTTGTTTACTTCCACTTTCTGAAACCGGAGATCCAGCAGCAAACATGGCGAGCGCTCCAGAAGAACCTGCGTCAGTAGATTACTTATATGATCCAGAATCTAACTCTGAACAAGGGGAGGAGAATGTTGAAGTGTACGTCTCAGAGTGGTACATTCAAGTTTGAGTGTTATTCCTACTGTCTTGCCTCTCATGTGTAACTTCATGAAGGGGTTAATACAAACAAATGAGCAACAACTGTTACCATTACATTGTGGTGAAAAATGAAAAGCAACCACTGACCTATGCTTCATAGTCCGTCAGTTATTTTGTAAGGTGGCTCATTTGCTAATTGTTTATATGCATTAAGCCTCTTTAATCGTAATGATCAATGTTGGACGGACTAACATTGTGTTAAACATACTAGCCAAAGGCAGACTGTGTACCTGTGTCCAGGTAAACCTCAGAGCGGGCGGCTTCATGCCAGTTTCAGTCTCTGCTCTGTTGAGTTCACTCTGACCAGGCATGGCTTATTAATTGTCTCCTGCTGTGTGGGTTTCTGGCAGAGACAGAGGAGCTGTGGCGTTTAGTTGTTGACCCTGCAGATGTTCACAGTGTGTCAGGTCACGGCGCATCTCAGGCCTGATCAATTAGTTAACACCAGGGCTTCACACGGAAAGGACTTCCAGGCGAGGTGAGAGGACCTCTCGACCCACAGTGTGATCCCATGATGCTGAAGCTCTGTGTTGAACTAAATCGTCAAATTCTACTGGAAGGGTGACTTATTTTAAACCATATCCTTCAGCCTTTTGTGTTTATATTCAGAGAGGACAGGACAATGAAGAGCAGGAAACATGCGGCAAAGGGGCCACAGGTTGGAATTGAACCAAGACTGCCCACTTGAGGGCTATAGCCTCTGTATACAGGGCATGTAACCTAACCAATAAGCCAAACTGGCACCCAGGGAGAGCGAAAACTGATGTCGAACAGTAGTTATGTTGTCATTTTGACATGACCTTCCAAAATTAAATGGATTTCAATGCAAATGTTTACACTATCTTTGAGTTCTGCGTTAACCATCCGCCAAACGTGTCTCCATTTATTTGGCCATAGATTCAATAAGTCTATGTGACATCACCCATTTGATTCTGAAGCTGAGTTTTGAAGCCGATCGTTGGAGGTTGCCATATTTGAAGTGCTGACTCAACCTAACCTCGGTCAATCTTGTATGAGGCAAAGACGTCAAGTTGAGACCATAGACTGTATATATAAAGGACAGCGTAGCTCCGCCTTTTCCCATTGTATGGTTTTGAAGCAAAAATATCCCATTACAAAACAGAAGGGAATTGGTGGGTTTCCATGGTAACAAGCTCCGCCCTACAGCGTAGCGTCCCGAGGTCCTACAGAGTTTCTCTCTACGGCAGCTGTCAATCAAAGTAAACCCGGATGTAAAACCCCGTTTATTAACCTCTAATAACTAACGAAAAAGAAACTTTTCAGAAAAAAGAGGCCTGGAACACAAAACAGTCAAATAATAACTACATATCACCACAGCATACGGATGTGAAAAACATTCGTATGACATGTATTTATTCTTTAAAGTTTGACTGCAGCCCCATTCAAATGAATGGAGGAGACAGAGTTTTTGACCTATACTGCAGCCAGCCACTAGGGGGAGCAGTTTTTGTGGCAGCCTCACTTCCAGCTGAGCGAGATGACGTCCGTTTTATATACAGTCTATGGTTGAGACGGGCCTTTAGACTCTTTGCTAACAGGGTGTCAGCATGTCAGCTATGCCCTTATTAGGGCAAAACTAAGTAGTTGAATATCTTAAGAAATACCAAGTTATAAAACAATTCACACCCTGGAGAAATGAGCTCTTCAGACCTAAACAGTTTTTTGAACCAGGCTGTAAACATGTTTATTTCTGCTGTAAAGATCGTCTTCTTTGAATGGGTGTGTATGTGGTTTCTGTTGTTTCTGCAGCCAGCCTCTAGTGGACACTTCTGCATTGGTTTCATATTTTAAGTCCGATGGATGCCGCTTGGCTTAGCACTTGAAACTCTTCATTGTAGTCCCACAAGAGTCCAATGAGCATACAGTGTAAAACGAGGCTGTGATCTTTCAAACGTCCTGTTTTGCAAACACGACCTTGAGACTTTTTGAAGCAGCCACAGTATTTTTGTAATGTAGCATCTAAATTATATCATCATCAGGTGGATTTTTTATGGGGGGAAGAGTTTGGTAGTGGATGAGATGGTGACATAAAGGTCGAGTGTTATTTCTGTATGAAACAAATGTAAAGTTAGAGGTATGTAGGTGTCTGGATTGGCTCATTTCAATACATAAACTTCCTAATAGTGTTTTCCAGTTTGATGCTGTTCATCCATCAAAAGTGATATAGGTTTTATGTAAACACTGTTATATAAGGAAATGATGTAACCCCTCAAAACTCACTGTCGTAACTCAAAAGCCTGTCATAGAGTATTTCAGACACATCAAAAGCAATATAATTTTTAACGGAGCCAACAGCTCAGCAATAAAATGGTGTCTGATGATGCAGTAGAATCTTAATGACACAGTTTTAGGGTTATTAAGTCATATCAATGATGATTAAGTTTTGAATAGACCTTTTCTAGCCTTGAAGGGCTAATCAGAAGCTCTTGATAGCAGAGATATTTTCTGTTGTATGAAGAGAGGAAGCTGTATTGCTGCTGAGTAGCATCTCTTGGTCCTGAAGTGAAAATCAGGACCCAGGCAAAACCAGTTTCTCACATAAAGAGGCCAAATGAGACCAGATAAACAGTTTCTGAGTCCTTGAAAGCACCCTCTGACACCACAGTAGACGCATCACTAACAGTGTTTGAGGTGTGAAAACCCCGCCCCTTTTATCACCACTGAGGGCTTGTATTGGTAGTTATGACCGCCATGCTCTTTGTTCACAACATGAGGGTCAGGGCCGACTAGACAAGTGTCTGTTACAAATCCCTTCTGAGCCCTGGAAGGGGACCGAGCATCCTGTGACTGACAGCCAAAACCATGATGCTGCGGTAATCTGGGTTTTCTATCCTTCATTTGTAGAGATTTAAGTAGTGTGGCAAGTTCCAACCCAGCTGTGATTTCAGCTAAGAAAGCAATCCCACTCTAACTTTTCATGCTGCTTAGTCTTGGCTGAAGTATTGAAGATGTTTTTGCCCTTTTCTGAGGCCTGAACCAGGACTGGAGCCAATATAGGCGTTTTTCAACCGGAGGGACTTTACCCCTGGGACCGAGTTCCTGGGAATGCAAACTAGTTTTGTTTTTTATTAAGATTTCAAAATATCCTCATCAGATATTTAATGATCGTCTGAAGACGTTTATGGGGGGCGCAGCCGGCTGAAAGTCTCCAGTTAACAGGGTCGCTGTTTAAACCAAAACACCGGCTGATCTCTGCCACGGCTTTTTGAGTTCAAAAGGATTTTAAAGCCGTGTTGAAACGTCTTTGCTACTCGCGCTTATCTCCTCTCACGTGTTGATTCAGTGAATCCATCTGTGATGAAATATAGCACCATCTAAAACAGCACCAGCTGAGTCTCTTCATGCTAACAGGCTAACTGTTGTGTTGCTCATAATGATACCTGCCTGTCCGTCTGCTTCTATGGTGTCATCTGTGATGAATGGCATTCCTCTTTGTTTTACTGCCCTCTACTGGTCTGGTGGTGTAGTGCACTTACTTTTTTTCTCCATACATCACTGGCCTGATTTGCACAATCTACCCGGGACTTCAGCCCGCGGTCGAAACGCAGACAACAATGGGGGCACAGGAACCTTTTAGTTCAGGATAAAGTAGTTCTGGGGGCTGAAAGACCCCGGAACTCTTGGTCTAAATGCACCTCATGTTTTAGTTACTTTATTTATTTTTATTTTGACATCTTGTTGATCTCATTGAGACAGAGACAGTTGCAGTAAGAGTCGCTATAAAGTTTCAGGTTTTTACAAAATTAAAGTCGTTGAATCTAAAAAGTTGAAGGACTTTTATTCCTTTAGCTTGGTAAAGTTATGTTGATGTCACACCTGCACTTTGCTTTTTTGATGACCATTCTTCTGCTTTTAATTCATTGCAGATTTAACTTGGTTGCAAGCAAGTTCTGCAAATGAGCCTAACACACCAAAACAGTGACCAAAGCCATGCTGATGTCACCTGTTGGTTTTGTGCATCAGGTTCTGCATGTTGGTGGCGGCCATCTTCATAACTGTAATCTAAAGTGTTATATATTTATGTGAAAGGGTGGATGTGCATTGCTACATCTCTATCCGTGTTGCCCTCCTGTAGTCTTCTGACCACTTGAAGGGCTTTTCACATTCACCCATTCACACCACATTCATACATGGATGGTAGAGGAATCTATGAACTGTAAAGAGCCCATCATTATTGACTGATCCCATTCACTCACCACTGGCTGTGCCACTGGGTTCAGGTTAGATTAGGGTTAAAACAAGGTTAGGGGTTATATGGGGTTCAATATCTTCACAAAAGATACTTCATCATGTGGACTACGGGAGCTGGGATCAAACTGCCAACCTTTCAATCGACACTGACTCTACTGCTGAGCCACTACTTGTCAATCACAGGAAGCCACGCCCTGCCCTGACATTCTTCTCATCTTTATCGTTATTAATGGAACCAAAATTTACAAATTAAATATCATGCTTTGTTGCCGGAAAGTCTTACTCATTATTGAAATAGTCCTTATGATCAATGAGTCAATCAATACTAATTTATATAGTAAACAGTTACGTTTGTGCAGCATCATGGCAATGGAAGTACTACGAAGTACTATAGTTTGCTAAGCTACGTAAGGGAGTTAGCCATTAAAACCACAACTGTTACCTAAACAAAGTCACTTTGACGAACAGTCAAAAGAACTTCCAGCTCTGTCTGAAATCAGTGAGTGGATAGATATTTAGCAGACAGACGTCTTTAGTAGAGAAACCAGCGTGTACACCAGAGACTGATTAAATACACAAGTCAGTCCGTGCACAAGAGCACATTATCTGTGGACTCGTACAGACCGTCAAATATCAAGACAGAAACTGTGTCTAGAAATAAGAAATCCTCCCACGCCGAAGATTGATTGAACAACAGTTCAGCTCGCAGCTACAGCTGGTGTTTCAGTGGAAAGTGTGACCGGGTTAACTGGTGACTATCAGCCAAGTGTGCCTCTCACAGATGCTTTTAGTTTTTCATGAAACACATATCTGATGCGTTTATTTTTACATCACAATACAAAATAAACTAGGACGCATTCAAGACAACTCTTTTCATGTTTCAACAAATGTTGTAATCATGACAATCACTGACATGTTCTGTTCAATGTCGCCAGTTAGCACGGTCACTCTTAACACCAAAACACCGGTTGTAATCCGGTCTGAATTCTGGAGAGCTCCAGTCTGAGGTGGAGGATCGATTCTAACAACCGACCACAGAACAACCCGACACTTACACGCTGCTCAGAGTTTCAATTCAGTGTTTTAATCTCACTAACTCGTCTGAATGAACGGAGCTAAACGCTGCTTCAGTTGCAAAGATGTGCATGCACCTCTTTGATGACGTAGCCTGTAAAGGGATCTATAGCGCTAAATCAAAACCAAATCTCCAAAAGAGCAGGTCTAGACTTTTGTTCTAATTTTTACAGAAACCCAGCATTAATCCACAATGAGCAGGCACCATGTTACAGTGGAAAGCAAACACTTCCTATGTAAAAGGCAGAAACCTCGAGCAGAACCAGACTCAATGAACCGCCATCTGCCACAACGGGATACACATACTGCATATGAGTTTAATAGGAGTAATATATGAGGTCTGGATTTTAAAATTGTGACTTAAATTCTGAGGTCACTGCTCTCATGATGACATGTGGTTTCTCTTCCTGTGTTTGTTGCTTTAACCCTTTACACCCTGGATGAATGAACCCTCTCTGTGAATGTATACATGAACAGTTCCTCATACAGTCTTGATAACATCACTACAGCTGATTTGTTTCTGTCTGTTTCTGAATTATTCTTTAAGAATCCAGCAGATTATCCATTTTCCACCAGTGTCTCCCCTTTGAATCCACAGATTTTACCAGGGCCCTGCTGAGATAGCTGCATCCTTTTTGTTCTATCTATTTCTGGGGTTCACTCATAAGCTCCGGCGACAGCATCTATGCACTGAAAACTAATACTGTCTTGGGCTGTGATACTGTGCTTATTGCCATCTTATCTCCCGATGCAGCCACCCAAACACATTTAGAATTAGGAGGCTCTGGCAGCCACAGCCTCCTGATAACAGGGGCGTATAAATATATAGAGAGAGCCTGTGTCTGTCTCTTACCCACTCTCTCACACATTCACAAACACACCATTCTGGAAATCTCACTTGTCGAGTTCACACTCCGACCCACCCACAGACAAAAACGCATTCAGTCGTATTTTCGTTCACAAACTTTATCTTCTGGAGATCGTTTTGAGGATGAAGTCAGGCTGCAGGTTATGAATCTACAGGTGATTAAAGGTGACTAATAATCTGCTCATGGTTTTCTGGGTAGGAGTCAGAGACCTGAACTACAATTTCAGCACGGTCCGGTGTTTTACCAACAGTGTGGTTTGAAATCCTTCACAAAAGCATCGGAGGAGTACAAATAAACAGTGACAAGAGCTTCAGGCAAAATGAATTGTCTTTTTATTTTAGTTTGGTGAAGCAAAACCTAACCTGCTTTATTTATATATCTTGAAATGTTGGTCGTGCATTTGAATCAACACACAATGTACTCTCAGGTTAGTCTATCACCCATCTTTGCATATTGCTAGTTTTCAGAGCTGAATCTCCAGGGGCGTGTTCAGGGGTTGGATTGGGGTGACTTGGGCACCTCATGATTGGCTGTCCCAGTCCTGGTCAGAAGTGGGACTTAAGCTCAGACCAACTTATTGGGCTTTGTTGGCACAGGCTGTTGAACAGTCTAACCCGGGACTTCCACCAGATCCATGTCCGGTCTTTCACCGATCCACTGCGGTCAGGCTCCATGCTCTCTTGTCCGTCAACACCCACCGGTTGTGTTTTCAGAACGCAGCACGGAGCAGGACCGCCGGACAGCTGGAGTCATGTGACCGAGGTTTTCCTGCGGTAATCACTGAATCAAGGATTCTCCTCCTCCTCTCCTCATCCATGTTGTCTTTCTGGTCCTCTGAAAACCTCTGACCTGTTGACTCCAGGCCTGGCTCCGCTCATCATGACTTTGGTTTGTTGTTGTAGTTAAGTGAAATACGATCTGGTGATAACACAGAGTGTTTTATTCTGAAAATTAACCGGATGTTTTCATTTTGTTTTGGTGAAACCTGACTTCCTGTCCCGCTCCATCTGCTCTGTTGAGATTGATGCGTCGTGCTCCATCAGGCAGAAATAGAAGTCTTGTGTATCTGATCCGGAGGGCTCCGACCTGCCGGATCAGAGACGCAGCTGGAACGCAACGAAGCGGATCAAGTGGAAGTTAACACACTGACTAGAATAGAAACCTATCAGATCCAGTGCCGTGACAGATCAGAGGTGGACCGGACATGTCACCGGAGGAATCTGTCCGTAAGTGATATTTCAATTAGTTTAACCTTTTTACCCTGAATAACGGAGATTCGTCTTTTTGAGCCACTAAAGAATGAAGCGTATAAGATTTAAATGTTGCTACTCTTACTATTTTATAAATTAAAATAATATACAATAATAAAATAATTAACACAAAGATGAAAGAATTGTATAAACAGATAAAGTAAATACATGACTCCATGACACCGCTTCAGATGTTGATTACAGTTGGCCCCCTTAGTGTCAAACCTCTGCACAGCCCCCTGTTGATTTCCCATAGCTTATAAATGTCACCAAAACCCAGAGCACACATGATGTAAGCATCCTTTAAGGGCAGTTTTCAAATGTTCCCTTCCCACAACAACAACAACATCAACCATTTCTGACACACGTTGAAAAAGGTTGAGTTGATGGCTGTAATGGACAGTGTCTCCAAAAGCAACCGATCGTTTACTAAGTAGGTCAAGATCAGAAGCACCGACTGCTTCCTGTGAGTTAAACTGAAAGCTGCAGGCTGAAATAAGAAGCTATTTTAGGGTGGAAATGTATCCTCCATTGGAATAAAACTGTAACTGATCTTCTCTCAAGAGGAAGTGAGCAGAATATTCAAATGTTGTTGTTGTTGTTGTTGTTGTTGTGGTTGTGGTTGTGGTTGTTGTTGTTGTTGTTATTGTTTAATTTAAGATAATAATAATAATAATACATTTTATTTATAAAGTGCTTTTCTGAGAACTCAAAGACGCTGCACAAAGGATAAAAACATCATATAAAACAACAGAATAATAAAAACATGAATAAAATACATTTAAAAGCAATCCTACGTTAAAAGCAATTCTAAACAGGAGGGTTTTGGTGAGTGATTTGAAGGTGGACAGGTTGGGGCAGTTTCGAATGTTAAGTGGTAAGGCGTTCCAGAGGGGGGGGGGCGGCGACAGAGAAAGCTCTGTCCCCCAAGGTTCGGTGCTTGGTGTCAGGTGGTAGGGAGAGGAGGTGGGCGTTGGAGGATCGGAGGTTACGGGAGGGGGTGTGGTGATGGAGCAGGTCGGTGAGGTAAGAGGGGGCCTGGTTATGGAGGGCTTTGTGGGTGAGAAGGAGGATTTTGAAATGTATGCGCTGTTTGATAGGGAGCCAGTGGAGGTTTTGGAGGACAGGGGTGATATGGTCACGGGAGCGGGTGTGGGTGAGCAGGCGGGCGGCAAAGATCTTGGAGTTTTGGTGAGTTTCATGACAGGAATGTTAAATGAAATGTCCCATGGTGTTGTGTTGGTCGGCTGCTCATCTATCAGTAATATGTAGAGGCTTTGCTTGTGATCTCACCCATGTAGCTCATTAGATCGGCTTACTAACATGCTTCCTGTTAGTAAGTAGCAGGGAACTGTTTTCAGTGATCAATCTTAGACGGACCCACTGTGTGTTACCTGCTGAGCCCCAATAGGAAAGAAGGTGTGGTTAGCCACCAGCTATGAGACACATATTAAAAGATTAAAAGTACCTAATCTAGCAAATGTAGCATCTAGCAGCTGGGTATTGGATTAATCAGGGGAGAACAAACTAAACTCTACCAACATAACGTTGTTGCTTTGTGCCTTCAGGATGTGTATCTTTACATTTATTTAATGTTCGGCTGCACTTTCCCTTTTTTTCCTATCTAAACAGTCTGCTACATCCTACATACCATTGTGACCAATGAAGCAATATAAAATTATGATTTATCCAGATGATGGCAGCAGCTGCAAAGCATACCACAACCATATCTGGTAGAACAGACCAGATGCACCACTTTTAAAAGTCGTTTCTCCTTCATGTCACATTCTTGCATTCAAGGATAACAGTAGTATAGTATTTCATGAATAAACATTGCAGAGTGCTTGTTTGATTAAGAAGACTCCTCACTTTGAGACGAAAATCAACCAGTGGAGGTTGGGCAGTGTGACTGTGGGTATAAGGGTCTGGTCTAATCTCACGTTCATCAAAGTTGACCGTAGGCTGAGGTCATTAGGATATGAGCTGAAACATTCACTGTGTAACTATTACCATTGGCCATGGTTACATGATGTTTTTTTATTCAGAATTAATTATTCAGAATTAAATAATTCTGGATTAAAGTATTTAGTTTACATGGAAATAGTAATTCTGAATTGAGGTTTACATGGAAAACACGTTTAATCGTCTTTATTCAATTCCGCTTAAGGTCTGGGGGTTGGGAAGGGTTCTGATTGGACAGGGGCAGGCGTGACATATTTACGTCTACCAGAAGAAAACAGACTCTTGCTTCTTTTATTTTTGGTTACAACATGGAAGACCACACAATAAGTACAACTTTCACTTTGATTTTGATTCTAGTTTTGAATAAGCAGCTGGACACAAACATACTGCTTCACTTCCATCAGCTGAGGAGGAGAAGAGAGATAGAGGACCGGAGAAGGGAGGCGGAAAACTGGACTTTGGCAAATCAAAGCCAACGGTTAGAGCAACAGCTGCTCTACCTCAGCCTGGAATGTGTTCGTCATCGCGACAGGACAAGGGAACAAGCATGCGCAGAACGACCGGAATTAATTTAAAGCAGAATGAACGTATACATGATCGAGGAATTATTCAATTCAGATTTAAAACCAGAATAAACCAGACACTTACTTCGGATTGAAGTTTAATTCGGAATGGTCATTTTCATTCAGAATTAGGTGTTTACATGGTCATTTTTAATCTTTTTAAAGAGGATTAAATTTTTATTCTGAATTAAAGAGGAATTAAAAGTCTCATGTAAACGTAGCCATTGTGTAACTGCTATAAGGTTATACAAATTAGAATAATTAGAAGTTCCCATAAGTTTGAAGTTAGTGCCAGGTCACCCAACCTGGAACCAGACGTGTGTTGAGGTCAGATAAGAGTAGAAGAATAGAATTTAAAATCCTTCTTCTGAGCTACAAAGCTCTTAATGATCAGACACCTTCATATCTTAAAGAGCTCATAGTGACCTATTACCCCTCTAGAACACTACGCTCCCAACATGCAGGCCTGCTGGTCGTACCTAAAGTCTCTAAAAGTAGTATGGGAGGTAGAACCTTCAGTTATCAGACGCCTCTCCTTTAGAATCATCTACCAGTCAGGGTCCAGGAGGCAGACACCCTCTCTACTTTTAAGAGTAGACTTCAAACTTTCCTTTTTGATAAAGCTTATAGTTAGAGCTGGATCAGGCTTGGACCAGCTCTTAGTTATGCTGCTATAGACTTAGACTGCCGGGGGAACTGACACACTGACACACTGGGATCCTATCTCACCCCCTTCCCCCCATCACTTACTTTAACTCTCCCTGTCCCATTAAAGTTACTAACCATAGACCTTTCTGGAGTCCCTGAGCTCCCTTGTCTCGTAGATTCCTCTGAGCTGCCGTAGACGTCCTCCTGCTGTGGACGTTTCAGACTCCAGCTGATACGGACGTGCTGGACTCCAGCAGCTACTACTACTCGTCACACCACTATCATCTCTCTCTCTCTATTCATCTCCCTCTATCCCTCTCTCCAACACGGTCTCAGCAGATGTGTGTCTAACATGAGTCTGGTCCTGCTGGAGGTTTCTGCCTGTTAAAGGAAGTTTGTCCTTGCCACTGTAACTTGCTAAATGCTGCAAAGTGCTCTGCTCATGGTGGATTAAGATGAGATCAGACTGAGTCCTGACTGTAAGATGGGACCGGATCTGATCCTGTCTTGATGTTGGGTCTAGACCTGCTCTGTTTGGAAAGAGTCTGAGGAGAACATGTGTTGTAATTTGGCACTTTATAAATAAAGATTGATTGATTGATTGATTGATTGATTGATTGATTGATTGATTGATTGATTGATTGATTGATTGATTGATTGATTGATCACAAACAGCAAGCTTCAATGTTAAAAAGAAAAGACCAACTAAAACATCCAACAATACATCTGTCACATAAACATCCTGACGTTCAAACTAAGGTGGCTTATCTACTCAGCATCATATCCGAGAGCTTTTGACCTCACCATACACTTCAAGAACAAAAGGCTTAAAGGACAGCCCATAATCAGCCGGCTCAGCACGCGGGACACAGAATCATATCAGCGTTTGTTCCTCTGCTGATGTGAGACAAAAAAATCACGTCACTCTGAGCAGAACTGTCAGCAAAGAGCCTCAACAACAAAAGCACTTGTACTGTACTTTCACACAGAACAAGCTTTTCTGAGGTGAAAGAATAAAGTCACACTTTACCACACACACACACACACACACAAACACACACACACACACACACACACACACACGTCTTACATGCACGCTTTCTGCAAAGTGAAAATTGGTCTCAAGCGTGTTGCATATCAGATGAGACACAATACTTCATGTACACACAATATTTCTGTCTCCAATGTACTCACAAATTCCTCCCACACAAGCCCTCACACACACACACACACACACATACACACACACAAACATACACACACACACACACACACACACACACAAACACACACACACACACACACACATACACTCACACACAAACACAGTAAAGCTTGGTACGAGTGTAAAGGGAATTTATCGAGCATGTCATCAAGCAGCTTTTTTTGTCACAGTTACTGATCACACACACCAAACAGCGGCGTAGTCATGCATAAGACACACACACACACACACACACACACACACACACACATTCCTGTGCATACATTCCAACAAATACACACTCAAATGTACACACTTTATGTGACAAATAGGACTGCAGACATGAGTGTGAGTTGAGTCGTGTAAAGTGAACACGTGATGCCACAGCATTCTGAGGTTCTCTCTCTCTCTCTCTCTCTCTCTCTCTCTCTCTCTCACTCTCTCTCTCTCTCTCTCTCTCCTCTCTCTCTCTCTCTCTCTCTCTCCCTCTCTCTCTCTCTCTCTCTCTCTCTCTCTCTCTCTCTCTCTCTCTCTCTCTCTCTCTCTCTCTCTCTCTCTCTCCTTCCTTTCTCCTCCCTCTGACACCATCTGGATATCTATACTTTCATGACCCTCTTCTCTCTCTTTCCATCCCATTATTACCCTTATGTTCTAACTCTATTAATTTATTCATGGCGGCATGTTGTTTCCTCTCGTCTCTTATACATCTGTGCACTCTGCCTCATTATTGCTCTCTGTGTTGCTCTGTCTGTACATCACATACCATCCATAAGGCGTTCTTTGAACTTTACCCCTGAACTACGTGCGTTTCGACTGGAGGGCCCAGGGTCTACATTTAGTTCAGTGGTAGATAATCTTCCACTAAAAAGCCCCTGCTAGGGGGGCAGTACTTTTCAAAGGTCCTGGGACTTTGAGTGGGCAGGGCCTGCAATGCTGAACGTGTCTGATTGGTAGATTAACCTCAGTGTTTTTATTCTGCCACCGTCCACAATAACATCACACACATCTGTGATTCACTTGATTTCTCTTTCTTTCATTAGTTTTTATTTGTTCTATCTTTTTTGTATGTGTGTGTACTTTTCAAAAGAAGAAGCTGTGATTCTCTTGATTTAGCTTGAAATGCACCTGTATTGCCTTTCTTTCACTGCCTTTCTTTCACTTCCTTTCAAAGTTAAATAATAGACTTGGTGTGCTGGTGTTGAGTTAAAATTTAAAAAGTACAGCATGGAAATTAATTTAGAAAAAGAAACAAAGAAAATTGACCAAAAAAATATGTTTAAGACAGTCCTGAAAATTCAAACAACCAACCCTGGTTTACAGAAAATATATTTGTGAATGAAACTCACACGTTTATGTTCCACTCTAGATTCACAAGGAGTTGGCGGGTGTGAATGGAAGTCTGTACTTTACTGTGGTAAAGTTAATGCAAACAATGCACTTTGGTTGATATCAGGGAATGATGGTGAATGAAATGTCTTTATTTTAATTAACTTCTTCAAATACCTGTATATTGCTGTAATCAGTATGAATAGGTATTTTATATGAAGATTTCCTCTTCAAGTAGGAAACAAAATGTCATAAGTGAACGTTATTGTGATATGTGTATACCATCATTTTGCCTAATTGCCAATTATGTAAATTAGAAACATGCTTCATTATGTCAAAGGTGCAGCATGTTGTATTTAGCAACATTTAGCAGAACAGAGTTGGTTTAAATGGAATATAATATTCCTAAGTATGTTTTAATTAGTGTGTAATCTCCTGAATCTAAGAACTGTTTTGTTTTTGTTTACTTAGGATTAGTCTTCTATTTCTATTTATTTCCTGGCTTTCTTAATGATCTTCTGGCTGTTTAAGACGCTTGATTCTGATTGGTCAAATCCATATGACAACCCCTTGACAACAGTTATTAACTTTGACTAACATGAGCAAAGCCAGCAGCAAAATTTCAACAGTTTGTCATGACTTGTGATCAGAGTTCCGACACATTTTGACACCACACACCATGTGGTGATGTAAAACTGTTAGCTTCTGTTAGCATTATATTGGTAAACAATGTGGCTAAAACGTTAGCTTCAGTTAACATACTAAATTGGCAGGCCAAACAACATGGATATTTTAGTGCTACTGACATTATCCCTTACAAATGAGGGGCCTCAATGGAAGGGGACCTGCTCTTCTGTATCAAAAAAAACTTTTTTAAAAGTTTGAAAAATGGATGATCATGAGGAGAAGTGGAGTCACGATGAGGTGGTTTTGTGCTTTTTTCACATTTTAAAAAACAATATTAACTTAAAATGTTAGATGACATTACTAAACGTGGGTAAAGTGTCAAATTACCAGCTAAACGTGTGGTGGAGTTATCTCTGGATGAGACTGCAGGCTGCTCTGAACACCTTGTTCAAAAAGTCACATGAGAATTCAGAAAGAACAACATGAGATTCGCTCAAACAATGACTTCATTAGGTGCTAAATTTCCTTAAAAGGCCAAATTTGTCATTTGAAAAAAAAGGAACATGACAACAGTTAAGGACGCTTATTACCCGGCTCTCTTACTGATCTTCCGGTTGTGTAAGATGCTTGATTCTGATTGGTCCAAACCCCTTGACAACCCCTTGACAGTGGTTATTAACATTCACTAAATGCAACACCAGAGGCTTCGCGTCGAGGTCTTGTCTCGCCCTGTTGGGATTATTTTTTCCATAACAACCTGCTAACCATACATTATCCCTTACTTATAGAATGCTGGGTTCTGGACTGCTGGGGGACGGTGTTTGAGATAAAGAAGCTGAAATGAAGCGTTTAAGACGGAGGCCGACATGAGGGGTTTCCAAAGACACTAAACCCTTAAGGCTTATTTATACTTCTGCGTTGAATCGACGGTGTAGCCTACGTCGGGGGTCCACGTTGCTCCCATACCTAAGCAGAGGCCTACACATGTAGCTGACGTGCGCCTCCTCCAAAATGTAATTACACGTCGAATGGACTGCAAGCCCAGTGATTGGTCCGCTCGGCGGCATTGCATTTCCTGCATTTACAGTACTTCCGGGATCCTGGACATCGGGCGTGTATTTCATCTCCTCCTCTCTATTCTTCATGTAATCATGTCTGTATGATAAACAGCAACATGTATCAGCTGTAGATTAACAGAACACGCTCTGAATCTCTGTGGAAAAGTAAACAGAGATCGTAGCGGGGCCGGAAGCAGGCGACCGGCTGTCAGAGAGATCACACTGCCCTCAAGTGTTTCGGAGGAGAACTGCTGCGTGACACGGACACATCGACGCACAAGTATATGGAGCTCATCAGCCCCTGCTGCGTAGGGGAGACACAGAAGTATAAATCAGCCTTTAAAAATAAAAATAAAAACTCCCCTGAACATTTTAAAATGTGTTGTTTGATTCTATGTGAGTACCTCCTTTACAGGACTACAGCTATAATGTAGCTATGGTGCTATTTCCTACATATTTACACTGAAGCGTACTGAAGTGTTGATTAATGTGCATTGTTCTAACAAAATCAACTCAATAAACAGAAGAATGGGAGGTAATGGAGACTGATCTTCATACTGATATATAGTTAATGGGCAGTGCACTAAATGACATGACACTTTTTATCCCTAAAATGTATATAATTATATTTTAGAGATAAAAATGTGTTTGATGCAACAACAATAAGGTAAGAGAAGATTAAGATCACAGCAGGGCAATAATAGTTAAGTAAATAAACGGCGTCGGGCAGATTAAACGTGGTGCTGAAAATCATGACTACCATTAATAAAAAGCCAAACATTAATTGTGAGTGTTGCATTAACAAATGCTCATTGACCTCATTAAAGTGAAAGATGAGGCCGTGATCTGTCAAAGAGGGCTGGAGTGGTTGTGAATGCAGCCTGACTTTACAACTTGCTACAGTAAGGGTACAGTGGCTCCCACATTATAACGACTTTTGACTTTAAATCATGAGGCGTTGAATCATCCCGTACAAATTTTACTCCCAAAAGGAGACTTGGTTGTAATCAGGCTGCGTTTAAGCAAAAACTAACATCGTACAAATTACTAGGCAGAGAAATCTGAAACTCATTGAAGAAGTGAGTTCACCCTCCCATTCAGTCTGACATGAATCTTTGTTTTTTTTATTAGAGTCAGCTGGATATTAGAATAATAAAAGATTTATCTCCTGAATGAACCGTTCTATCTCAAAAGAAAATATGGTTTGTTTGCAGTCCCGGTTGATCCTGGATGATCCCTGACATGAGGTAACTGTTTTATATACTCTTTGATTTACCATCACATCATCTCTCCTTTGCCCTTCCTTCATCCCCCCAGGTTGTATCCCATTCAGTTGCACTTGATCTATTTCCACCAGCCTGTTTTCCCTGCTTGTTTTATCACACCACTCTCTCCTCCTTCCCCCTTACTCGTAGTATATCTCTCCTTATCTGTACTCCTTTACCGTCTATAGCACTACCGTTGTATCTCATTGTAAAGGCAGGGCCATTTATAGGCTGCATGTTATTGGTTGGATAGGGGGTGGGGAAGGAGGCAACGAGAAGAAGGGGGAAGGATTTCACAGAAGGAGGAAGCATACAGTATGTTTGCAGAGACCACGCTCTGATAAGAGGGACAGCTTCGGTCTTTGCAGCAACGTCCCCGAATGACATATATTTAAATGCAGTGATGAAGCCATCGAGGCTTTAGTACAGACAGCCAGGTGACATAATTATAGAACAAGGCCAAAGCCTGATGGACTCATTCTTGTGCTTCAATGAGCTCCATTTGGTCCAAATGCTTTTGTAAGAAAGAATCCAATGATCCTTTTTGTATTCATCCACAGAAAAAAATAGTCCCAAATAAATGCTATTTACTCCTGTTTTAGAAGCTACAGCTCCTTTTTGTTTCAGAGGGTTACTGGGTGTTTTTCATTGACAAATATTAGGTCTGAGAATGTGCAGAGATAGAGCAATGGAAAGACAATAGAGTTAGAGGGATAGAAAGAGAGGGAGATCAAAAGAAAGGACATCCTTTCTCCAGTATGAGGAGTGCAAGTGTGCAAAGGGTGTAGGGGCTGGGGAAAGAGCAAATTAGGGGAGGAAAAGGGAGTAGCAGAGCTTGCAAGTGTGCAAAGGAGACAGGCTGAAAGAGCGGGAGAGAGAGATGGGAGCAGGCAGTCAGGCAGAGCAGAGCAGGAGAGGGAGGGAGTGTGTGAGTGTGTGAGAGAAAGGGGAGGGGGTGAGCAAACACGCTCTGCACGTGATTCAATCTGTTCACATGGCCTTGTATTACGCCGTTATAAATACTTACTGTGAGTCGCTGCACGCTGCAAAAACCCTCAGCTTTTGTTAAGAGTTAATTTTACATGTGGGTGATTAAGGGGTCTGAAACCAGACGAACTGAAAAGAGAAATATCTCATAGATGAGGTTTAAAAAACTGAAGCAGCATCGCTGTGAATGCCGTTGACACAGTAATGTAGAGATAATAAATTGGAGCATGTTCAGCTGTGTTGTCGTTCATCGAAGGCGAGCTGAAGCTGTCATCTGCCCTCTGAGTCCCTGTGTTATATAATGATGGATGGGCCTGTGCTGCTCTGCTCTCCTCTCCTACAGAGGCATGAATCAAACCCAGGATGTGTCCTAAATATAACCCCCACACACGGACCCTGCTGAGTGTGTAGGCCAGCTGAAGTCCTACTCCAGCATTATTCCCTCTCTGTCTCTGTGCAGCAGCTGAGCTGCATGGGGATTTCATGGATGAGGGAGTGCGGTAAATTAGGATTCCTGGATTGAGATACAAGAAAGAGAAGCATCTGCATGATTTCAGCCATGCTGAAGGGGAGAGTGGAGCCTGCAGGTGTGATGAAGTGCTGCACAAGAGAAACTGAGCCAACGGAAATGTTACAATTAAAAAACTACCACTGTATATGTTGGTGTTGCTTTTCATATGGTTCACTGTTCTCTCAGCTGTCGTGCAGATGCTGTCAGGTCATGTTCAGTTACGATAGGACACACAGCATGTCAGGGTGTCATGTTGTGGTCAGGATGCGTTTAGGTCAGTGGTGTGGTAAGACATCATACATGCAGCGAGTAACAAAGTGAACAGTGATTGAGAGTTTGTGCATATTTTACGTAGACCGACTTAAAAAGGACACAATAATCCACATTGTTCTGCAAAAAAATGTCACATTTTCTCTTTTGACATTGAAAACTGTTAGGGATTTCTTTGAAAGCTAGATTTATGCATAAGAATTGGGATTATGTATTGGCATAGAAGTATTTAGGCAAGGTTTTTTCTTAATAAGCTGATTGCTACTTCTCGTTGGGGATATGCTGCATAATAAAATACAAAATGATCATTGCAGATGTGGTTTTCTGGTTGAAGCCAGCTGAACATTCTTGCTTATTATATAGTTCTTCACATATTAGCACTGGTGTAGCTCTAAAAAATTAGGAGGCAGTGCATGCATCAAATGCTAGAATATATCACAGTAAATCAATATGGAGAAACAGTATCTGGATTTGAGTCACATTCTCTTAAATGTGCATTTCTGTTTGTAGCGAAGGGTATGTTTATGTCACAGTAGTAAGCACTGAATGGGCTGGGTCTGTGTGGCACGGTGTGATATAGTACCGTATAGCATGTTATAATAAACCATCTGTGTATCTGACTCCTCTACGTCATTAACGGGAAACGTTGGCGTTTCTGATAGTACCAGTACTACACACACTACACACACTACACACACATCATCAAACACACGCCAACATTGCCAGGCAAGCCCCTTCACGTACGAACACACACACACACACACACACACACGCACATGCACAGATTCAGCATCCTCCCTTCGTCGATGCATGCGGAAACAGGGCGCTTAAAACACATAAACGCATCACATCTGGAATACACACGACGGAAACCCCGTCCTGCGTGTGTGTGACACGTTTGAACATTTCAGTTTTTAATGATAATCGAGAGAAACCGACGGCTCCGTGGAGTGTTTTCCAGCCGCTGTCAAAGACATGCCCTCAACACACTACGGCAAAGCACAACCAGAGCAGGAGGACGGAGGAAATACTATGACAGCACATGACACCACGGCATAAACCCCCGATCTGCAGCCTTATACAACATAACAGAGTCCACAGTGGCACCGTGGCTGATAACCACCTTATAATGCCAATGTCAAAGCAGTGTTAGTGGATGAATGCATGCTGAAATGACGCTGAGGCTCAGATGTGTTGGTAGTAGTGTTCAGCACCGCGGACAGCTCCCGGGTTTTTCATTTCAGCAGCCTGAGATTGACGCGGGATGTCACTCCTCTCCTCTTAATAACACACTGAAGGATCTGTCCTCTTTAAACCATGCAAGAGAGTCAAACACACACTACAGCACCCCGCCAATCTGGTCCCTTTACAATCTACACTAAACAAGATCTGCTGTCACGTTATCCATCAACCGTTTCCGTGTTGAAACACACATCGGGATGGAGTCTACCCAAAGCACCCTTCACCCGAAACACCTCCACCACTCATCCACCTACCTCGTCATTCCCATTCCGGGGCCTCCGACTCCCATTCCTCCCCCAGCTGCGGTTCCGTTGACCGGCTTCATGTGCTGTCCAGCCCCCGGTCCTGATGCGGGTCCACCGGGCATCACCGACCCCATCATCCCGGCGGTCCCCGGCTCTCCGGGCTGCCCGCCGCCTTCCATGCTCGCCTCGTTCCCCATCTCGGTCTCTGCTCAGGAGACGGGAGGGTGGTGGAGAAAGGTAGCAGGTCAAATCGGCGGTGTGTCTTCTATATCTCTATTTTGTCTTTTTTCAACAATCTAAATGAATTAATGGAAAAAGGGGTGAGAAATCTCGGGGAGCGAACTCAGCGCTGCTCCTCCATCACCGCCATCATCATCATCAGCATCATCATCGTCAGCTGCAGGACCAGTGGGCTGCCTTCTGACGTGGTGACAGGAGCGCGCAGCGCGGCCACGCACACGGTGATGGGAAATAACAGAGCGAAAGGCGAGAGAAAATCAGATTAGATGTGATAAAAGTTAAATGAACCCCGTGGGGCTGTTTGGGTCGCAGCAGCTGAAGAGGAGTGATGTGGAGATAAATGGAAATAAAGCTACGCTCTGACCTCCAGAGAACGACCACCATGAGTAAGACGTGCCCAAATGGGAAGAAAATACAATTACGCACCTCAGAGAGGAACTCGCTGAGGCTGTTTTATTCCTAACCATTGCCTCTCCACTCTTCATAACTCTCATGAGTTACTTTATCAGTTTTATTTATGGTTATTCCTCAGAGGAATTTACTACAGTCAGATTTATGGTATCATTAGGCCCATTATCCCCTAACCTGCAGTATAAAGCTCAACAGAACTACCACTGGGCAGTGAGACAGGCGGATATTAGAAACAAATAACAGTAATTATAACAGCTCAGGAACTCTAACTCTGCAGCATCAATCATTTGAAAATCATGAGCGGAAAATTCTGTAGTAAAGTCCAATTTGAGCAAAAATAATATCCCAATAAAAATCCCTGAAACTAGATTTAGAAATGTTGATTTGAAGTGCTGAAGTGCGCGAGCAGCCGCGGGCACGCGCGCTGTACTGCTGCTGCTGAGGAGACGAGAAGTGAAGGAAGAGAGGAGGATACGTGCGCGCTCACGGGACTCTTTCTCACCGAAAAGAGGGGATGAGGAGTTACATGAACGCGCACAGGCGTTAGGATACACTGCACCGGCGCGTCACGTGTTTAATACCTCTCCACGGTGTTACACACCTGCTGGGTAATCACGTATTTCCTCTTGTTCGTACACATTAGTGTTCCAGGACATGTTTATTTGCTAAATGTTTAAGACTAACATCTAAACAGTCTGCTGCTATGGGGCGCCGTTTGTACAGTTGTGCACACTGAAAATAACAACAACTATTCTCCACATGGAGCTCCAAAACGTCTACTGACAGACTATGGTTGGGATATCTGTATCGCTCTATGATGCTTTTATTTTGGTACTTCCACTAGGCGGCAGTGTGAAATTGCATTGTGTGCCGTTAATACTAATATAAAATCTTCAAAAGATATCCCAATCATAGTCTGTCAGCACTGACTCATACGGTGCCCACCGCCATCAGACTGTTAAACGGTAATGGAGGCCACAGACTGCACCATGCTGACCACTGACACCCCCCCCCCCCCCCCCCCCCCCCAATACATTATAATGTATAATATAATATAATTATCTCGCTATATTATATTTTGTTCAATTACATTACTATTCTAAGTACAACCCATGGTCATATTACATACAAATATTCTTCTATTTATTGCTTAATTTGTCATTACCAACCATAATCACACCATGTCAACCTGTCACTACTGAAACATTTTTTAATACTGCCTGTAATTACTGCTATTTAATTTAAATTCCATTTGTAACATTGTATATATCTAAATTGTATTCTAGCTTTATTTATCTATTTTATTTTACTTATTTTTTTATTTTATTTTATTTTATTTTATTTATTTTTTTATGTTATTTTGTTTTATTTTTTTGTTTTATTGTTTTGTTTTATTTTGTACTTATATGTATTTTTTTTTTTTTATCTTATTTTGTACTTATTGATACTTCTTTCTTGATTGTACTTATGTCTGGGTTGCTGTAACAACTGAATTTCCCCCCCGGGGGATCAATAAAGTAATATCCTATCCTATCCTATCCTTATAGTCGGACTGCCCACTGTAAAAATGTTGTAAAGGCAGTTTTGGAGTCCACACAGAGATTTCACAACATCAGAGACAGAACTGACCCAGTCTATGGGACGGACAAGCTAAGTTACTATTGCTAAGTTTGTATCCTTTATGAAGCTTTTATTTTGGTATTTCTGCTAGGCGGCAGTGTGACTTTACATATAAGTTAAATATTTAGGATCGCAGAGAAATATTTGACATTTAGATTTAACATTTAGATTTAACAATTTGATTTAACAGTTAACATTTAGATTTAAAATTTAGATTTAACATTTTCATTTAGATTTAACATTTAGATTTAACATTTAGATTTAACATTTAACATTTAGATTTAACATTTAACATTTTGATTAATATTTAACATTTTGATTTAACATTTTGATTTAACATTTCACATTTTCATTTAGATTTAACATTTAGATTTAACATTTAACATTTATATTCATATTTAACATTCCGATTTAACATTTAGCTTTATTTATAACATTTAGATTTGACATTTAACATTTTTATTTAGATTCAACATTTAGATGTACATTTAATATTTAGATTTATATTTAGCATTTGGATTTAACATTGATTTTAACTTAATATATTATTCACGACAAAATTAAATGTGAAGATCACAAATATTCCTCTAAATGTGATTAAAAATAAATGAAGTTAAGGTGTTAACTTAGATTCGGGAGCAGGACCACGCCTAAACCACACCCTCAATCACCTGACAAGCCTTCTTAAACGTAGCCAGCCTACTCCAACTGCTTGTCCGTGATTCTTCAAAGACGGACGGACCGTGCTTCAGGCTTCACCGCTCAGATTTCGGGGCAAAGGAAAAAGCAACAAACTCACCACGGAGCTTCCTCTGTACGGCTCCGGCGTTGATCTTTACGGTTAACCTTCCATGCAGAGTATCCCTCTCTCGGAGACGGGCAGTCACACCACAGCCGGTAGTCGCAGCGGAGCCGCCTGCGCTCCGGTTCAGCATGCCGCGGCCACGTCGTACCCATTCATGCTTCCCGAACAAGGTGTCGCCTTCTCCAGGAGGTGCACAGGCTTCGTCCTCATCGCCAGGGAGAGCCGCGGACCGGAGGCGCCCCAGGCTTCGCCGAAGCAGACCGTACCTGTCCTCTCCACGTCCTTCCCACTGCTCCGTCACCGGTAATCCATCACGGGGCGATGCGCCCCCTTCCTCGCAACCGGCTCCACGTTCTCCACAGGAGTCCGACCGCTGGAACTGGACCGTCGCTTGCTTGCGACGCTTCCGCAACCTCGAAAGGCGTTCTCCTCCACGGCAATGACAACATGGTCGGATCGTTCCATTCGTACTCTTCATTCATTGACGCCACGGCGTCAAAAACCGAACTTCCCGCGCTTCCTGCTTCCTCACCTGGGCCTACTACCGCCAGCGACGTCAGGCGTGACGTCAGGCCTCAGCCGCTCCCACAGCCTCTACCGGCATCATCGGCTCCCCCTGGTGGGGATCAGGTTGTATCTCCCCCTGTGCCTGCTCCCTCTGTGTCTGACTTCTCTCAGGCTATCACAGCCTTCTTTACATCCCGTGTCCGCAGGCTTCACCAACTCCCCTTGCACATGCATCCTTTCATCCCATCATCCCTTCCTCTACCCTTCCTTCAGCCACTCACAGCAATACGGCTTCTGTTCCCCCTCTTCCCACCATAGCCAGCTCCTCAGCTCCATCAGGAGCCCCTTCACAGTTAAATGGAACTGGCTATCCTCGACCCCCTCTTTTCCTACTGACCTCTCCTTTCACCCCTTCCCACCCCATCCCCACCCCCTCCCTTCCCCAATACCCAAATGTTTTCTTCGCTCTCGCCACAGCGGCACTACCCATCCGGCCAGCTTCTGCTGTTACCTGCATCTCACCTGTCTCACCTACATTACGCCATCTGGAGTGAGATCGGGTTGTGTCGCCCCTGTGCCTGCTCCCTCTGTGTCTGACTTTTCTTGGACTATAACCGTTTCTCTACATCCCTGTGTCCGCAGGCTGCACACAATCTCCTTGTACATACATCCCCTCATCCCCTCGTCTCCTCATCCCCTCATCCCTTCATCCCCTCACCCCCTCATCCCCTCATCCCCTCATCCCTTCATCCCCTCACCCCCTCATCCCTTCATCCCTTCATCCCCTCATCCCCTCATCCCCTCATCCCTTCATCCCCTCATCCCTTCATCCCGTCCTCTTCCCCTCTTTCCGCCGCTCATGGCGATACGGCTTCCGTTTCCCCTCCACTACGCAATCTGCATCGTTCCTGGGGCTCAATCTTCCTCTCCAACCCCCTCACGCAAACTTAGCTTCGGCGGCTGTTTCAGGGGACGTTGGTTCGCTGCCACCTGGCCTCCAGGGCTAACGTCCTTCGATTCCGAATCCCAGTCTCCTTCATCCGCTTTAATGACCTGTTTCTCATCACCATTGCGTCCATATTTTGGGGTCCCGAATGGTTAAGAAAGTCAATACTCATACACTCTGATAACACGGCAGTCGTCGAAATCATCAGCCAGGGCCGTCACAATCCCCAGTCATTATGCCGTTTTTGCGCAGAACCGCATTAATCTCAGCCCACCATCAGTTCATTCTCAGAGCAGCTCAGAATCCTGGTTATCTCAACACCATCGCTTATGCACTCTCGTTCTCTTTTCAGAAATTCAGACTTTGGCCCCAGAATCCGATCCGCATCCCATACCAGTCCCATTGTTTTCAGCAACAATATTCAGCTATCTCCACAGCTAGTGAACCTCTCTCATCTCACATGAAGCTTCCTCAACAGCCTCGCTCCAAGCACATTGGGTCCACCTGCAACTTCATATCTCATGCTCACTCCATTCAGATAATCCGGTCAACGACCGTCCAAACCTACCTCGCTGGCATCAACTTCTTCATTAAACTAGTCACCAACCTTCACTGCACTTCCATCTCCCATTCTCACGTAATGATGTTGATTAAAGGTTAAGAAAACAGGACCCTGCAGTCACTTTGAAGCACCTTCCACTCACCTCTGACCTCCTTAGTCTCTGCATTCAGACTCTCCGTTCAGGCTACCTATACTCTATAATCGACTCTACCCCAGATTCCATGTTTTCGCTGGCATATTTTGGTCTCCTCCAATGCTCAGAATTTGCCCCTACCTCGTCTATCCTTAATCATTACCATCATCCCAGGTTATCTTACATCACCGTACACACCTCCAGATTCTCTAATATTCACACTCAGACGCAGTAACACTGATCAACTCGGGATCTCCTTTCCCATCTACCGAACATCTTTCGTTTCAACTAGGGATGACCACAATTAATCGATAATCGATTAATTGATTGTTAAGAAATTACTCGAAACACACATTTTGTTATCAATTTTACGTCACGTGGAACAAACATCATGTGGTCTCATATTACGCTCATCTATCAGGGAGGTGTTTTAACTTTAAAGCATGTTTGGATGTGAATCAGCTGTTTAAAGGTGTTGCGCACAGCGGAGACGCTCAGCTGGCGGCTGCGGCTGTGCGTCAGGTCTCCACGTGCGCTTTTTGAAAGAGGATCAATACAAAACTGCTGCCAACAACAACACAAACACAAAGGTTGATAACTTTAAACAGGATATTTCCCACCTTTGGATACAAAGGCAACAGACAGGTGGGAAATTCAGGTACGCTATGTTTACAGACCAGCAACATCAGAGCCGTCTGAGCTTTTCTCCAGCGGGACTGATTATGACCCGGTTAGGCTCCTGGCTGACACCTGACCGAATACACATGTTTATTTTTCTCAATAAGAACGAGTAGACCGCAAACTGGACACTGTGAGTCTGAAGTACTTTTCTGTTAGTACTATGAGCCTTCACTTTATAAGACTATGTCCGCGGAGAATATTCGAATGAGCCTGATCGTTGATATTCTGCGCGTCAAACATGTGCCCGTATTCAATCCCGTCAGTTATATGCATTTTGTTGCTGTAGAAAATACAATTTAGGGGAAAACAACCTATTTGGCATTGTTTTTGACGTAAGAATAATAATGTTTTATCAATTCATCGATAATTGATCGTTAACATTTCCAAAAATCGATAACTGAAAATACTTAAAATGTATATCCCTAGTTTCAACTCTAATCTTAGCCCGTACGAACCACTTACTAAATACATCAGCTCTCGGTATGTCGCTATTGCATCTCCTCACGACCCACTCTTCATCACTGAAACCTGAACAAAAGTTGCATAACCTCCAAGCACTGTCCTGCCCTTTCATTCCGCATTGCTGCAGTGTCCACAGCAGCCTGGTCAGGCAACTCAGACATAGCCATACAGATCCTAGGGCTTTGGTCATCTCAAACATATCACTCATACATCCGCAACAGTCTCAACGATCGTGTCAAGCTCACGCTCAACTGAGCTCCATCTAATTCAACTCTTTTGGGGGTCAAGATCAGCTCCGGCAGGATAACGCTGAGACGGAACCCCCATCCTGAGTCTCCTTCTGCTGGGCACACCACGCACAACTAATTCATTAAATGTTCAACTTATATCCTTGTGTGGCGTGGTCCTTGCTAGTGAAATGAAGTTAAGGTGTTAACTTAGATTCGGGAGCAGGACCACGCCTAAACCACACCCTCAATCACCTGACAAGCCTTCTTAAACGTAGCCAGCCTACTCCAACTGCTTGTCCGTGATTCTTCAACCCACCCTCCCTCACCTTACTCTACTGCACTTAACCTATTTTCTTGTCCTCTCCTACTCAACTCGTGCTCGCTCCTTCTATGCCCTGTCTACTTCCAGGTACAACCTGGGTCAAGATCAGCTCCGGCAGGATAACGCTGAGACGGAACCCCCATCCTGAGTCTCCTTCTGCTGGGCACACCACGCACAACTAATTCATTAAATGTTCAACTTATATCCTTGTGTGGCGTGGTCCTTGCTAGTGAAGTGGTTTTTAAAAATTCACTCTACATTTTATGACGTTTTGAGCCAAATGTGGAGGATTGTAGCTGTTACTTTCAGTGGGCACAATTTTACCAGCGGCGTCCCATATACTGCAGGCTCTGTCTGCTGTAAAGGTTGAGTCAGTGGATATTACCAAAGTATAAATCAAAACAATTCACGCTAATTTGGTTATTTCAAATATCATTTTCTATGACAGGCCTTAATGAAATCACACGAGAGCAGTTATCTGTTTTACTTCACTGAATTGACTTAACTCTGAGCAGTAATGTATTTACGTCCCTTTGTTTGATTTTCACTTATTCAGGATAAAAATATGTTTTAACTTTTGGGTGGCACGTTCCTCTTTTTTAATCTGAAGCCTAAACATGTGTTTAATCTGTGTTGCAGCCTGTAGTTCAAGGTCCAGCTTCAAATGTAGGTTTCTTTTTTAAACTTTTTACCCACACTTCCAGTCAAGAGTTTGGACACAACTTCTCATTCAAAGGTTTTCATTTATTTTAATTATTTTCAACATTGTAGATTAATACTGAAGACATCAAAACTATGAAATAATCTGGTTTTGCCATAATCTGGATTACAAATAGAGCTATCCAATGTGTACTAACCCTACCTCTGAACAACACAACTGATGGTCTCAAACACATTAAGAAGGCAAGTCATTCTACAAATGAACTCTTGACAAGGCTCATGTTCATTAGAAACCATTCCAGGAGACCACTTCATGAAGCAGACCGAGAGAATACCAAGAGTGTGCAAAGCTGTCATGAAGGAAAAAGGGGACTACTTTACAGAATCTAAAATATAAAACAGATTCTGCTTTGTTTAACACTTTTTTCTTCATTCAATAATTCCATATATGTTCTTTCATAGTTTTGATGTCTTCAGTATTAATCTACAGTGTTTACAATCATTACAATAAATACAAACCATTGAATGAGAAGGTGTTTCCAAACTTTTGACTGGTACTGTATGTAGATATTATGGTGCAAAAACAATTATTAAATATGTGAAGCACTTTTCTTATTATCTGGGAATAGCTGTAGTTTGAATGTTTGATCATTGTCTGCCTCAAGCTCTGGATTTCCAACAAGGCAGAGAGGTCAGCTGATGGAGGAGTCAAGGACCTTGAGGTGGTGTGTGTTGGGTTTTGGATAAATGAAAAAAAAAATGAGAATAATAATAATCTAGCTAATATTATAAACTAATCTGTAACTCTGAATCATCTGAAGTCAGTCTCCTGCATGTTATTTCCACCTGTCCAGGGTCATAGTCAGAAATAGTTTTCTCAGTGTATCAAAGCTTTGATCATTTAAATATCGATTATAGTTTTCCCCATTTGATACACACAAAAAAATGGAACTACATGCACACAATTCTGAAAAATGTGAAGCTTGTGTATCAACTAAATGACTATAAGTACTGAATTCCATCGTTCTCACTCACAATCATTCAGTTTTGTAAATGTCTGAACACAAATAGCATCCTTTAGCCCACTCACACACCTGGAAGCATTGTCTTTCCAACTGCAGCACCCTGACTACCAGTTGGTCTCACTCATGTTGTACCTGGGAGAACATTGCATCATGTGTCCAAGCAGGGGCGTCGTAGTGGGGGGAAAAGCGGGACTGACTACCTAGGGCCCAAGTGAGGACAGGGTCCCTTTATGGACCTGACATACACTTTTATTTTGTTTTGTTATAACTGCAATAACAACCCCCCCCCCCCCTTCTGATTGCACAGAATGGTTTAGTCTGTCCTGTTCCTGTCGACTGGATTGCTCTGTCAAGTGTTAGTTAGTCAAGTGAAGAGAGAGTGATGCTGCAGCACCATTGTTTTCTCATGTTGTTAGTGTGCAAAAATAGTAACATTTTGTATTCATTTATTTATTTATAATGTTTTTTGAGTTCAGGTAAACATAAAGGCCTCTAGTGGTTGTCCATTTTCTACTCCAAACTAACAGCAGGGATGTGATGTTAATGTTAAAATGTGTTTTATGTGTCTGAAAATAAATATTAGATCTTCCTGAGGAAATATTAAATTCTCTCTTGTGATTATTTATTTACAATTTTCAGGGCTGTAAAACCAAGTTATAGTTATGTATGTCTTTGAATGGGTCATTGGGTAGTGCAGGTGTGGTTCTAACAATTTGGTAGGCTTGGCTGTGGTGATGGGGCCCACTGAGATATCTCTCCAGGGGGCCCAGAATTCTTGGCGACGCCCCTGTGTCCGATTATTAAGGAGACCTCAAGTGACTTATAGGATGGAGCAGGAACATCCCAGCTGCTGTGGATGAGTTCCTCTGACCTGACCAGGATCAGAGACGTAGAGTGATCTGCTTCATTGCATTTGTCAGTTTTTTTTAGATAGATAGATAGATAGATCTTTATTTGTCCTTAATAATAAGGAGATTTGTTGCCACCGTCTGTACAGGAATACATGTATGAACACAATAACCATAACCATCCACCCAGCCTCACAGCAATGGTGCCCCGCATCCCACAAATATACACACCAGACACATATGAACACACTGGACACATATAAAACACACCGAACACATATGAACACACCGGACACATATAAAACACATATGAACACACCGGACACATATAAAACACATATGAACACACCGGACACATATAAAACACATATGAACACACCGGACACATATAAACACACCGGAAACATATGAACACACTGGGCACATATAAAACACACCGGACACATATAAACACACCGAACACATTACAGTGGCATTCTGTTTAGCAGTGCTATGGCCAATGGGACGAAGCTTCTGCCAAACCGGGCTCGCCTACAGTAAGGGGATCTGTATCTGCGACCGGAGGGGAGTAGTGTGAAGACCGAGTAGAGGGGGTGTTGGGGGTCCAGTGTTATAGTCCGTGCTCTGCGTATGATGGCTCTGTTGTTGAGGTCAGGCAGGTTGGGTGTGGGGAGGCGGATGATTTTGGTGGCAGTGTTTGTGGTGCGTATGAGTTTGTTTTTGTTGGAGACAGTTAGCATGTTGTAGTAGCAGGGGGAACAGTAGAGGAGAATGGGTTGGATGATGCTTTGGTACAGTAACAGTAGAAGGTGGGGGGCGACAGAAAGTGCTTTGAGTTTGCGGATGGCAGAGAGTCAGTTCAGCTGTACACGAGTACAGTAGATATGTATTCCCTTACCTTTCTGTGTCTGTGCACTTATGTTCTTTGTGTTGCACTTACTGTAAATGTTACATCGGGAAAAACAACCTTACACTTCCAGAAAAAGGAAACTTAACTTAACAAACAGACATGTAGGCAATGTCATTTTAGGTGCCTGGAGTCCTGTGAGGACTGAGTAAGGTTACAGTATTTCTGAATTAAAAGGACAGAAGCTAATCACTTGGAGCTGCAGGGGGCTGGATTTTTTCTTTAATGTCATTCAGAAAGGGATTCCAAATTTTATGAAAAGTCTTTGTTGAGCCTCTCATGGAATACTTCATTTTCTCTCATTTCAAAAAATAGAGAACGTCCTGTATCCAGTGTGCAAAGGTGACTTGAGAGGATTTTAATTTGATTGAGTTTTTGTTTAGAGTTTGAGAAACTGAATCAGTTTCTAGAAATTGGTTTAAATATTCAGGAAAACTTTGATGGTACATTTTTTTCATTAAACTCTTTAAACATGTCTTTGTTGTAACCAACATTTTCTATCACTACGCTGGTCATAAAAGCAGGGTAATAATGGACCCAAATGCATATGAGTGCTCCAGAGGTGGTTGCAGTTTAATGAAGTCTAAACCCTTAGCTTGGTTAATAATCATGTCCCAAGTTTAGGTCCAGGCCGGCCTGTGGCATAGGAAATATAGGCAAATGCTCAGGGCGCTGGCTGTCTATAGGGGGCGCCGCTTGCACCCTAAATGGGTGAGTAGGAAAAAAAATTTGTCTCGAATATAATTTGGGGTTAAATTGTGGAGTGATGCCAGTATACATTTAAAAGCTTGTGATTCACTTTTGGTTTTTAAAAAAAAGGTTTGAAAGCAGTTTTTGAAGTCTTTAAGTCAGGCATGTCCAAAGTACGGCCCGGGGGCCAATTGCAACCCAAGGTCCATTTATTTATGGCCCCAAGCTTCCATCTTAAATTGTGTTAATTATAGCACAGAAATGAATCACCTCCTGAATCATCTGTACATTTGCAGTTTCTTTAAAGCACACAAACAAAACTAAAGTCAATCCAAAACGTCTCAAAAAGCTTCATATGGACTACCTGTCTGAAAGCCAAAGCTCTGGGAATTCTGCAAGATGGCAATAAAGAAGAAACACAAGAACTCTTAAAGTTGACAGGTTTTCAAATGATTGTTTTTATCATGATGTGAAAATGTTCTTTATGAACACTAAAAGTTCAGAAGACACAAAAGAGGACACAAGACAAGATCAAAATTATGAAATTGTGCAGAAAAGGCAAAATTTGGTGCATAAAAAATCTTCAGAATGTAGGAAAATAATTATTTTGTTCTGAAAATGTTGTCTGCTGGTCAGAACAGTCTTAAAAACAACATGAAATAGAAGTGTGATGAAATCCAGATCATGATCCTGCCATAGAAAAACAATGAGACAATATTTTTCCCACATTGCCCGATCCGAATGAAAAACATTTTCCTCCAGAAGAAGATAAAGTTTTCTAATATGTGGCTTGTGGAGAACTGAGGACTTCCTAGTTACTGATTTATTGAGAACAAAAACGTAAAATGATTGTTATTAAATAGAGATTTCATATATAACTTTTATGATTACTCAGTCTCAGTAGGAGTCACTGGCCCTGAGGTATTCTGACTACATCAAATGTGGCCCTCTTTGAAAAAAGTTTGGACACCACTGCTGTGACACCACATGATTTACTTGTTTTTGTTGTTGTCTTTTGTTTTCTTTACACTTTAGAAGCTGTTACCTTAATTAGATAGAAAATGTAGGCTAGGTTTAAATATGCATTTTGCTTCTATGTTTTCAGTCATCATTTAATACATGACTGTTGCTTTGCTGAAAGTGTCTGCACTGTGAAAATGATTGTGTTATCAATCAATCAATCAAGCTTTATTTATAGAGCACCTTTCATACAAATAAAATGCAACCCAAAGTGGTTTACAGCGATTGAAAACAAGAAAGAAGCAGAAATGAAACAATGGCAAGACATATTAGGGGAAGATAATAATAATGATAATAATAAAACTAATAAAAATACAAATTAAAAATAAGAACAACATAAAAATAAAATAAAATAGAGACCAATGCACACCAAAATAAAATATGTGTAATTAAAATAAGTTAAAGCATCAACATTAAGAAATAAAAATAGTTAAAATAAATAGATTTAAAAGGTAAGGATAAGAGTTGAAAAATAAAACTAAGGCTGAAAAATATCAAATAAAATTAAATAAATGAATGAATAAATACATAAAAATAGAATAAGATAACAGTTAAAATTACAAAAATAATAAAGCAACATTTAAATCAATATTATAGTAAAAGGTAGGTAATAAAATTGAGTTATATAACTGAATGAATTCTACTGTTACATTATGTATTTTCAAATTGTATTGTTATTTTTCCAACTAAATATCAGTGTTATTACTATTTTATTAACGTTCTTTTAGAGGTCATTTGTATTTTAAAATAAAGAAAACATGTAAAATATAAAGCTGTATGTCAGTTTTCTTTAAGTGTATATGTGGTTTGATTGTTGGGGGAGTTGGCTTCACTACAAGGGGGCACCAGATGAAATCTTGCCTAGGGCACCAAGGTGGTTAGGGCCGGCTCTGTTTAGGTCTAAGCTAACAGATGGACAGACAGATACAGAGGCTGCAGAGACAGGACAAAAAAGGGGTAAACAACTCGGCAATGTGTCAATGAAATATGGAGGTAGATAGATCTGTGGGGTGTCTGATGACTGACCTGCAGGTGAGGAGTTGGTGAAGCAGACCAGGGTTTCTTTAAGACTGATGAGGAGTGGGAACAGGTTTGCAGATAGGAAAGTAGGGCAAGTATGAGTGCATGTGGTGGAAAGTTGCAGGTATGTCGAGGAAAGAAAGATGTGAAGATGTGGAGGAATGGACAGACTGACAGCCTCCCTACATCATGCACTGATGCAATCCTGATGGAGGGCACTACAATCCTATGATACCAAAAAATGTGACTTTTCTAACGTAACATCAGCATCCACATTCCTAGCTGCTGCTTGCTGTGTCAACACTTGTAGGACCACAATTACATATAGATTTTGTGTTGACATTCAGTCCACAATCAGGGCCCTCTGCTCAATTAAGCCCTGAAGCTCCCTGTGGGTTGATCTGGGCCAGTTTGCTTATCATTGCAAGAAAACATTTACAGCATTTGGGGTTTATTTACCATAAAAAAGCCAATTACAACGCAAGTAGCCCCATTCTCAATGCAGATTTTTATTTTATGTTGTAACTGAGGTCTCTTCATTTGTGCAGAGGGTATTATAAACACAATAACCGGCCGGTAGCTCTGTGAATATTGAACTCTGCCGTATTTTATTTGCTCTGTAACTGTTAAGCAAGAGAAGCAGCAAGGACAGAAGGACTTCAACACAAGCAGCAGCTTAATTTTCAACAATAAGCAAAACACATTCAACAGAAAAGGAGAGTTTGGCAGAGTTATGTCCCTTCATGAAACAATAAGGAGAAAGTCGGTCAGATAACAGCCTCCAAGCAGCGTCTCCCGCCTTCAGCCCCCGAGGAGAAGGTCCACTCTGTTCTGAAGCCAAAGTGTCCCCCTCTGAGGCCGGACTTTATAGAGATGAATAAACCCTGCCAGCCAACTGCAGGGCTGCATGTAAACTGTGCAGCGTCTCTCTCAGCGGAGGGAGGAAGAGACAAAGTGGTGCTGTGAGCGGAAAAAACAATCCTCCTCTAAGCTTCTTTCAGCTTTCTCATTTCACAAATAATGCTATTATTTTTCATTTTCCTCTTTTGGTCACACTTTTTGTCAGTTCAAGGCTCAAAACAAGCATGGCCTTGTTCCAATTTTATAATGTCAAGTGATTGTGTTTTTTACAGTAATAACAGTTTTTGACAAGGATGCACCGGAAAACCAAAAAAGAATCCAAATTAATTAAAAAAGCAACCCCCACATTCTCCACAGTTTTTTTTAATCACTAGCATGTTGCACAAATTATAAAACCACAGCCTTCAGGAATTTTCTCCCCACAAACCTTTGAAAGCATTGAGGCTTTTTTGGCTCCCCTCTATCACAGTTAACACAGCTGTAC
>NC_048282.1:2422024-2439524 GCF_009762535.1 Notolabrus celidotus
CATGTGCAGACACTCACAACAACATTCTCCAAGACAAAGACCGCAACAGAGCAATATACAGTGGGTACGGAAAGTATTCAGACCCCTTCACTTTTTCTACATTTTGTTATGTTACAGCCTTATTCCAAAATGGATTAAATTCATTTGTTCCCTCAACATTCTCCACACAAGTCCCCATAATGACAAAGTGAAAAATGTTATGTAGAAATGTTTGCAAATTAATTAAAAATAAAACACTTAAATAGCATGTGCATAAGTATTCAGACCCTTTGCTTTGAAACTCAAAATTGAGCTCAGATGCATCCTGACAAATGCATATCCATATCCATCACTATATGTTTCCTCTAGAAACCTTCCCCAAGGCTGGAGAAGAGCCAACACCAGAGCTCTTGAAGAATGTGTCCTCTGTTTTGTCTTTCTGCAGTCAGGTTCTCTAGGGGTAAAAATTGATATTGATCTTGGAATATCTTAACGTTTGGGGGAGATTGACTTTTTCAAGATAAAAGGATTCATGTTTTCACAAAAAATGTTACTGAAATTAAAAATCTGCACAGTTTTTTATCTAAATAAAGATTTCTCATTTAATAAATAAATCTGCCGCTTTCTCCAGACTTTCACTGCCATTAACGCTCTGCTAGCAGGTAAAGTGTGGACGCTCTGCTATCAGGTAAAGTGAGGAAGCTCTGCTAGCAGGTAAAGTGAGGACGCTCTGTTAGCAGGTAAAGTGAGGACGCTCAGCTAGCAGGTAAAGTGAGGACGCTCTGCTAGCAGGTAAAGTGAGGACGCTCTGCTAGCAGGTAAAGTGAGGACGCTCAGCTAGCAGGTAAAGTGAGGATGCTCTGCTAGCAGGTAAAGTGAGGACGCTCTGCTAGCAGTTAAACTGTGGATGCTCTGCTAGCAGGTAAACTGTGGATGCTCTGCTAGCAGGTAAACTGTGGATGCTCTGCTAGCAGGTAAAGTGTGGACGCTCTGCTAGCAGGTAAAGTGAGGATGCTCTGCTAGCAGGTAAAGTGAGGACGCTCAGCTAGCAGGTAAAGTGAGGACGCTCAGCTAGCAGGTAAAGTGAGGATGCTCTGCTAGCAGGTAAAGTGAGGACGCTCTGCTAGCAGTTAAACTGTGGATGCTCTGCTAGCAGGTAAAGTGTGGACGCTCTGCTAGCAGGTAAAGTGAGGATGCTCTGCTAGCAGGTAAAGTGAGGACGCTCTGCTAGCAGGTAAAGTGTGGACGCTCTGCTAGCAGGTAAACTGTGGACTCTCTGCTAGCAGGTAAAGTGAGGACGCTCTGCTAGCAGGTAAAGTGAGGACACTCAGCTAGCAGGTAAAGTGTGGACGCTCTGCTAGCAGGTAAAGTGAGGACGCTCAGCTAGCAGGTAAAGTGAGGACGCCCAGCTAGCAGGTAAAGTGTGGACGCTCTGCTAGCAGGTAAAGTGTGGATGCTCTGCTAGCAGGTAAAGTGAGGACGCTCTGCTAGCAGTTAAACTGTGGATGCTCTGCTAGCAGGTAAAGTGTGGACGCTCTGCTAGCAGGTAAAGTGAGGATGCTCAGCTAGAAGGTAAAGTGAGGATGCTCAGCTAGCAGGTAAAGTGTGGACGCTCTGCTAGCAGGTAAAGTGTGGACGCTCTGCTAGCAGGTAAAGTGTGGACGCTCTGCTAGCAGGTAAAGTATGGACGCTCTGCTAGCAGGTAAAGTGTGGACGCTCTGCTAGCAGGTAAAGTGTGGAAGCGTGCTTGCTTGTGCGACTGTGCCAACTGGAATTAAACTTGCAGAAAACAAACAAAAAATTCACATCCACTCAAAATACTGAGTTTATTATGAGATAGATAGACAAAGATGAACACTGAAGACATTTTCTCTGTCATTTGAGTTTATTTTAGTTAGTTTAGTAAAATCACAATACATTTATAGTTAGTTTTTGTTTTTTTAAAGGCTTCTTTTTAATTCTATATCAGTTAATGAAAATGTTTTATCACCTCTCCTTTTCGTTATTTGTTAGTTTTCCTTAACGATAATAACCTCGGTTCCCTACTTTAGTTTTGCATCTTGGACAATTTGGTGAGTTTTCTTTGGAGATTAATGCATCTTTAAAGGAGTTAGATAATCCCTGTAGAAAAACTTGAAGTAAGCATCCTTAATTTCAGTGCTTGTAAATGGAAAATGGATCCTCTCAAAAATGTTTTGCCACGTGATTTCATCGAGGACTATCTCCAAATCTTTCTCCCAGACCTTTACTAAGGGCGCCAAAGAAGATCGATACTCGCTGTCATTTATTTGACTGAATCGTCTCTTTCAAAACAAAAGATATTAGAATGACATAAACCGGAGCAAATGTTAAAAGGTCCTAAAATGTAACATCATATCAAATCCTCTAATCACCTGGCTTTTGTTGTTGAGGGTTGGCTGACCATAAGAAGCAGCTCAGACACCAACCTTTGCAGGCTGTAAATCAGACACCTGCATTAGTCATTTCTACAGTAGCAGACGGGCAGGCATCCAAGCCCTCTCTTTTTAATCTGCTCTCATGAACTTGCTGATGAATTGTGGAATCCAACATCCAGCTTCTCATCCAGTGTACAGTCTCCCGCTCCGGCAACGAGTCCCCGTCTGCTGAGGAAACCTGCATCACTGGAATCGATCACTTTGACAGACCGACTCATTGACGCTGCTGTGGGGGTGAATACTTAAGGAGATTAAAATGAGCTACATGCCAGCACTCTACTTCCCTCCAAGCAACAGGCCAGGGCAGGGAGACCTCATTGGTCAGCTGTGTGGTGGACTGAATGATTGATGGGCGGGGTACACCTCAATCAGCACTTTCACTGCCCAAGTCCAGAGGTAGCTACAGAGGAGACTGTTGTTGTCATTAATCTCCTTTCACGGTGTCTGCCCTTCCTTTGACTTCACCTCCTCTCCAGAAAGAAGGCAGGAAAGTTACACTCATGCTTTTTTTCCCCTTTGCCTCATCTATTGGCAATTTAAAGATCACACTGACCCTTTTGTGATGTTGTCCCTTTACTGCATATATACAGTGGATATCAAAAGTCTACACACCCCTGTTAAAATGCCAGGTTTTGTGATGTAAAAAAATGAGACCAAGATAAATCATGTCAGAACTTTTTCCACCTTTAATGTGACCTATAACATGAACAATTCAACTGAACAAAAAAATTAAAATCTTTTAGGGGGAAGAATAAAAAATAAAAAATTAAAAACTAAAATAATGTGTTTGCATAAGTGTACACACCCTCTTATAGCTGTGGATTTGGCTTTGTTCAGAATTAACCAATCACATTCAAACTCATGACAAATAGTAGTCAATATGCACCTGTCATAATTTAAAGTGACTTTGATTAATCCCAATAAAACTGTTCTAGGAGGATTTTCATCACATGTCCTCAGTTACATCTTACAGCAGAAGCCATGGTCCACAGAGAGCCTCCAAAGCAGCAGAGGGATCTCATTGTTGAAAGGTATCAGTCAGGAGAAGGGTACAAACATGTTCCAAGGCATTAGATATACCATGGACCACAGTGAAGACCGTCATCATCAAGTGGAGAAAATATGGAACAACAGTGACATTACCAAGAACTGGACATCCCTCCAAAACTGATGAAAAGACCAGAAGAAAACTGGTCAGGGAGGCTTCCAAGAGGTCTACAGCAACATTAAAGGAGCTGCAGGGATTTCTGACAAGTACTGGCTGTGTACTACATGTGACAACATCTCTCCTATTCTTCATATGTTTCAGATATGGGTAGGGGGGCAAGACAGAAGACTTTTCTTATGAAGAAAAACATCCAAGCCCGGCAACATGTTTCAAAAACACACATGAAGTCTCCCAAAAGCATCAAATGTTTTATGGTCTGATCAAACCAAGGTTGAACTTTTTGGCCATAATTCTAAAAGGCATGTTTGTCATAAAAACAACACTGCACATCACATAAAGAACACCAGACCCACAGAGAAGCATGGTGGGGGCAGCATCATGCTTTGGGCCTGTTTTTCTTCAGCTGGAACCAGGGCCTTAGTCAAGGTGGAGGGAATGGAGGGAAGTATGAACAGTTACAAACACCAGTGAAACACAAAACCTCCAGACCTCTGTTAGAAAGATGAAGATGAAGAGGAATTTCACCTTTCAACACGACAACAAACCAAAGCATACATCAAAATCAACAAAAGCATGGCTTCACCAGAAGAAGATTCAAGTTTTGGAATGGCCCAGCCAGAATCCAGACCTGAATCCAGTTGAATATCTGTGGGGTGGTCTGAAGAGGGCTGTGCACAGGAGATGTCCTCACTATCTGATGGATTTGGAGCTTTTTTGTGAAGAAGAATGAGCAAATATCACCAAGTCAAGATGTGCCATGCTAATAGACTCCTACACAAAAAAAGACGTGAGTGCTGTGATCCAATCAAAAGGTGCTTCAAACAATTATTAGTTAAAGGGTGTGTACACTTATGAAACCACATTATTTTATTTTTTTATTTTTCATTCTTCCCCCTAAAAGATTTTAAAAAAAAGATTCAGTTGAATTGTTCATGTTATAGGTCACATTAAGGTGGAAAAAGTTCAGACATGATTTATCTTGGTCTCAATTTTTTACATCATAAAACCTGACACTTTAACAGGGGTGTGTAGACTGTCGCTATCCACTGTAGTTCAAATTTTAGTCATTTTTTAATTTTTTTTATCTTATTTATTTATTTTAAGTATAGCATCATATTTTCTTTTATGGTTTAATATTTGAGTGTTTTATTATCTTATAAATGTATTTTATTTTGGTAAGTTTAATTTCCTGTGTTGAGTTTACTTTTTCTCCAGTGCTTCCTCATTAAGATATCATGAGGGCGTTTCCTGAGTTGGTTCAGCAACTTCTTTTTTTATTTTTCATTTATTTATTTTATTTCATTGTTATTATTATTATTGTTGCATATATTGTGCTCTTAACCTTTGGACTGTGGGGTGGGTTTAGGGTCGGGCTGCGGTTGGGATTAGTTTATTTCAGTTGTTTTTATGTACAGCACTTTGTGTTACAATGTCATTGTATGAAAAGCACTTTATAGATAAAGATTGATTGATTGATTGATTGATTGATTGATTGATTGATTGATTGATTGATTGATTGATTGATTGATTGATTGATTGATTGATTGATTGATTGATATAATCTGACTTTTCTTTTCTCTGTTTTAACTGAACAATAAACAAAAAACTGCAAAATAAAATAAAAACAAGACTTTTATATATATATATATATATATATATATATATATATACTCAATGTGTTTCCAAACATAAGTCAATGTAAGGGTTATAATGAGAGCAACTATATCAAAATGGCCAAATTAAAAACTATGCTATTGAAAATATTGCTAGGTGAGCATCACAGGTATCTGTAAGCAAGACAATCTGCAGATCAACCATATGGTAACACTGCAGAGCTAACCAGCACATTTCTTCCCCTATGTTGTTCCAGGTTGTTTAAAGTTAGATCACCATCATGAAATGTATAGGCTACTCTGTGGTTGTTTGGCTCTCTCACAGCTCCTGCTGGGTTTTCAAAAGAAGCCATAAGAGAGAACTCTTTGGTTTTGGTTTGTTTGTGTGTCAGAGCACCTTGGAGCCACTCTCCGTGAGTTAAAGGGAATAACAGAAAAGCTGCTGGTTGTTTTTCTTCTTCTCCATCTACGCTGAAAATGATCAAAGCTTTTATTCCAAATCCCTGCGATGTGATTTCTCTTCTGTGCAGCTGCTTCATAAATACAGAGAGCACAATACAATTATTTGCTGCAATAACAAATAATAATACGCAACAGGAGGTATAAAGAGAGGCCGCTCTATTTCTCTTTTTATTAATTCTCTTTTTTCTTTGTTGCTTTTTAGCCCTGTGGAAATCATGGCGGACGAATCAAACAGTCCTTTCAACTCATTTAATGTTAACTTGAACACAAAACTCTTAATTCATTCGACTCGAAGCTCAAGAATAGAGTGAATACGTCTGATCCACATGGAGTTTGTCGCATGGTGTCAGAGAATAACCATTTATTTGTTGATTTGTTCCATTTTACCCAATCCGTGCGTGTCCTGCTACAGAGTGGCACCACCTTCTTCATCTTCTGCAGAGTTAATTACTTTAATGTGTGTGACGGGAAAGGTTTGGTCTTTGTCAGCATTCTGTGTTTGGGCAGCGCCCCAGCGTATCCTGCAGCAGAGCAGACCGAGCAAAATATGCAATGTTGACAGTGAAAAAAATGTCAGTGCTATAAGGGAATTCTTTCTTCAGCTAATAAAGAATATTAATGCAGAATTACCTTTCGCTTACAAGTCCTTGCTTTTCCTGTGCTTCCTTACCTCGAGCTGCGACCCTGCACGGTGGAGCACTTTGTTTGTGATGGTGGAATATTTCATGCACAAAGTGAAAAAAAGAGTCTCACAGTGAACTTCTGTAGATAGCTGTAGGCAAGTTTAGCCATGATGGTAACATGGTGCATTAGTTTTACGGTCTTCATTATTCTTTAAAGAGATTTTGAATGTTAAATACAAGGTTTTAATCAAGCAGAAGTCTTTGGTGTTGAACATAAATTGTATAATAAATGGACGTAGTATCTGTGACGTCACCCATCTGTTTCTGAAGCCTTGTTTTGAGGCCTGTCGTCGGCGGGTTCCATATTGGAAATGCTGAACTCAACCTAAGTTCTGTCGAGCTAGTGTGAGACGTAAAGAGAGTGGGGCTTGGCTGACAGGTGTTCACCAGGCGGCTAGTCCATTGCCTTAACTCAACAGCTGTGTTCTAAACCTCCTACTATACAAGCAGTTAGTACTGATTGGTCTAAATTCAGTATGTAGTATGTGAACAAGAGCAAAACCTGCAGTATTCCAAAACTACCCGGATGTCGTACTGATTCAGGAACATGTCTCAGTCTGCAGCAGACCAGTCTCCCTTCACGTACTGTTTCCCATAATGTACTGTGCTAACGTTCTCCCTCTTTTTCCCATAAATGACGGGGGCGCTCAGTTTTAAGATGCATTACCGCCACCTACTGTGTTTTAGTGTGGACCAGACATTAAGCAGTCCACAAAATAAGTGTGGTGAATCTTATAACTTCCAGTAATTACATCAATCAATCAATCAATCAATCAATCAATCAGACTTTATTTATAAAGCGCTTTTCATACAATGACATTGTAGCACAAAGTGCTGTACATAAATACAACTTAAAATAGAATAAATTATATATATATTTACAAATAAAAAGACCCCCCCCCCCGACTCCAAACCCACCCCACAATCCTAAGGTTAAGAACACAGTGTATGCAACAATAATAATAATAATAATGATAATAATAATAATAATAATAATAATAATAATAATAATAATAATAATAATAATAATAATAATAATAACATTAATAACATTAATAACATTAATAATATTAATAACAATGAAAATAAAATGATTAAATAAATGAAAAATAAAAATGAAGTTGCTGAGGAAACACTCTCATGATCTCTTAATGAGGAAGCACTGGAGGAAACAAAAGATTTTAAAACTCAACACAGGAAATTGAACTCACCAAAATAAAATAACTTTCTGAAATAATAAAACACTAAAATATTAAGCCAGTAAAAGAAAATAAGATGCTGTACTTTAAACAAATAAATATATTAAAAAGTCACAAAAATTTGAACTAGATAATAAATAAATAAATAAATAAATAAGGTTAATTAAATACAACTTTTATAAGAATAAAACTCAGTTAAAAGCGAGACTGAAAAGGTTACAAAATTACAGAGTCAATACACGTATCATAGTTAACTGTTGATGTCTGTGAAAATGATTAAATTACATATAAACCACTTCTTAACTTTTTAAATCATAAGTGATGTTAAAGAAGCAGTTTATCTATCAGCTTGGTCGTTGTTTACTTCTGCTCTCTGAAACCGGAAATCAAGCGACACCTGACCCAGCATCCTGCAGACCAGATCCAACAGAACAGTGAGACTACAGACTACCTTCAAACACAGTATGTACTGTATACTAAATCTTTAGTATGTAGCAGGCGGTTTCAAAACAGCCAACCTCTTTGTCTGTATCTAGATTATTAGAACCAGTCAGCATTTCCAATATGGCGACCCCGCCTTTGGGCTCCATCACACCTTTTCAGAAAGCAATGGGAGACATCACTGAGACTATGTCCATGTTTTATGTCTTATATTTGCATCGTCCGTTTACCTTTGACAGCTCTTATAGAATCTGTTTATCTGTCTGAGAAGATTTTAAAAGTGTTACACAAACTATCTGTTATCTGCCTGAAGCTAAAATCATTAAAGATGTCACCGAAAAAATCTCTAACAATTTCCACAGCCTCCTCGGGGGAGCAATAACACAGTGTTGGCAGGCTGACTTTTCCTTCCAGGGTGAAATAAAACTACTTTAAATTTGTGTCACTGTTATCTCTGCTTTGATGGAAAATGGGAGGCTGAATAATTTCAAGAGAAGCTGACAGACACAGGCCTGAAATATGATTTGCAATAATAAACAAATATTGGTAATCTCTACTGAGTACAGCTCGTCATGTTTCGTCTCAGATCCACATGCTGTATTTAAAGGTAGACATCATCTTTTAGGAGGTTTAATTTTAAGCCAACCTGATTGAAGCAGTGCCGGCTGGCCAATAGAGGGCACTAGGGCGCCGCTCTACCACATTACCTTCAATAAGACATAAACAAATTAAAACAAAATGAAATAATAAAATAATATTCTCCACTATATGTATATACTGTATATATTTCTAGATGAGCAAGATAAATATTATAGTTAATGATGAGTAAAGTTGTTTCGTTAATCTGTGTTGTCTGATTGGTGATGTGTTTTCACCCTGGGCGCAAAAATCTTTGGCCAAGACCTTCCCTGCGCCCAGAGCTGAATGCAGCTGGATGGGACTGATGTCACAGCCGTCTGTCATAAATTGCAGCTGGTCGACAGGCTGAGCCCGGTCGAGCTGCGGGACTTGGAGACGATCGGACAGAGATGCAGAATGGAGAAAGAGAAATGAAATAATTCAGTGAAATCCCTTCAGACATCACCTTTAGAGAGGAGAACGTACCAGGAGAAGCTCCACGTGAAAGAGAGCGGACCTGATCAGCCCAACATCACCATTAATCAGCAGTCTAGAGACAGAGGGAGACAATACACCCGGTCTTTTTAAACCAGGACCTGGTTTAGCAACAAGGCTTGGCTAACTGCATGAAGTGAGGCTAATGCTTTATTCTGCTTTCCCTGCCTCCTTTTTCAAACGTCAGAATCCAACCCAGCATGGATTAAGACAGGTAGTACTGATTTGAAGCACTTTTCAGATGTGATACCTTAGCACATGTTTGCTTGTCTTTTGTGTATGTTAGAGTTATAGCCCCCCCCCCCCCCGGAGAAAACTCTGTCAGCCGTCACTGGATTGAAGACAGGAGGAGCAAATGTAGACCAGTAGAGCAAAACCATATAATAGAAAAAAAGCTGCAGAGGGAATGATTATTGATTTAATGCAGAAGTGCAATAATCTAAGAGGCTATAGAGGATAGATTAAAAGGAAGACAACAGGCACTGGAGAAATGTAAACAGCACCATCACCTGCAGATTGTCCTTGTGGCTCCCTGCAGGCTTGATGCTGTGAGGGCACATAAGGACAGGGCTCAGCGCTGATAATGAACACATGATATCTTGCCATAATGTTGGCACTTCATCCTCAATTTGCTCTGTTTACTGAGTTGAAATAAACACTGAGGGGGAAAAAGGGCCAAAAATAGTGACACTTTCAGAGGTAGACTGGTTCACTGTGGTGTTATCTTTCTGTTGCTTGTATTTGATTTGACATAAGGCTTCTCAACAAGACTCTGTTTTCACATAAAGCAGCATATGGCAAAGCTGATAAGTGAGCAACCGGGGCCGACATGTGATTTCCTCTCTGTTGCACACACACACTCGCACACACAAACGCACACACACAGGGGAGGCAAACGAGAACAACGAGCATGGAGCTGAAACAATGGATGATGCTGATTGTGGGATGATAACCACACAATGCGACATCTACATGAAGTTAATAAGCTTTTTACACAGCAGACAGTCTGAGCTGGTTTGGGAAGGGGGGGGGGGGGGTCAGTCGAAAACACCTAAAAATAGCATCTGAACTTCAATACTTCATAATTAATAAGCAGGCATACAGTCCCCTGACCCAGAAACTGAGCACCTGGATTAAATGTTGTCAAATGTCATGAGACGCATGTGTGCCGTTTTGATGAGTCAAACTGTCTGCCGTAATAAAAGATCTGTTCCCCAGTTCGCTCACTGCACAAATATTGATTATGAATACTAAGACTGATCTCTTAACAACAATGGATTACATTCAATAAGTAAATATTGATTTATGTTGGACAACAGACAAATCAGCTTTAAGTAACCTGAGCTAGTGAGACTCTGGGGGCTATCTTACCTGAATGGAATATGCTTGACCACACCTGTGATGTTCCTGGTGTGACACATCTCTGATAGACTCCTTTGTGAAATCAAGTTACCTGCAGATCAATCAATCTTTATCTATAAAGCACCAAATCACAACACATGTTCTCCTCAGACTCTTTCCAAACAGAGCAGGTCTAGACCGTACTCCATGTTCTATTATTAACAAAGACCCAACATCAAGACAGGATCAGATCCAGTCCCATCTTACAGACAGGACTCAGTCTGATCTCATCTTAATCCACCATGAGCAGAGCACTTTGCAGCATTTAGCAAGTTACAGTGGCAAGGACAAACTTCCTTTAACAGGCAGAAACCTCCAGCAGGACCAGACTCATGTTAGACACACATCTGCCGAGACTGAGTTGGGTCTGGAAAGAGGGATAGAGGAGAATAAGAGAGAGGGAGCGGTGTATGGTGTATGATAATGATGAGACGAGTAGTAGTAGCTGTTGCCGCTGGAGTCCAGCACGTCCGTATCAGCTGGAGTCTGGAACGTCCACAGCAGGAGGACGTCTACGGCAGCTCAGAGGAACCTACGAGACAAGGGAGCTCAGGGACTCCAGAAAGGTCTATGGTTAGTAACTTTAATGGGACAGGGAGAGTTGAAGTAAGTGACATACAGAGGGGGAGAGAGAGGAAAGATAGGATCCCAGTGTGTCAGTTTAAGCCTATAGCAGCATAACTAAGAGCTGGTCCAAGCCTGATCCAGCTCTAACTATAAGCTTTATCAAAAAGGAAAGTTTGAGGCCTAGGGTGTCTGCCTCCCGGACCCTGACTGGTAGATGATTCCAAAGGAGAGGGGCCTGATAACTGAAGGTTCTACCTCCCATACTACTTTTAGAGACTTCAAGTACAACCAGCTGGCCTGCATGTTGGGAGCGTAGTGTTCTAGAGGGGTAGTAGGGCACTATGAGCTCTTTAAGATACAGCTGCAGGTGTGTTTCCTTGAACAATAAAATGAGTGTCATACTCCAGAAGTTCAGTGAGCTTGAGTTTGTGTTGTCTGCTTCTATGTCTGACCAAATCAATATCATCATAATAAAATAAAGCTACACAATTCTGGTTGATGACGTCTAAATTTATATCGTGATGAAAACTGGCCTACAGTGTTCTGCTTCCCTCTCCTTCCATGTTATTTATGTTCCTCTAAATCCACTTTCATCTTTGTTTTCACATCAAAAAAGCTGTGCATTGTGGGTAAATCCCTTGAGCCAAGTTGGCAGTGTTGCAAATTTTGGGAGAGTGTGCATGGAGAGTTCAAAAAGCCAACCGCAGTGCCCTGAGCTCTTTGCTGCTCTGTGATGCATCGCATTCTGGGACAGTCGTGTCAATCAACAGGACGGGGAAGAATCAGGAGGATGGTGGGGTGCATACTAACTTATTTGAGGATGCTACTTTTGAACTCTGAAGTTTGAGCACTCAACACAGTGAACAACAGCCTCAGATATGAGTAAGATCAGCGCTGTGGAGGAACACATGGTACGTGGCTCCATCTAGTGAACATGTGAGGTAAACACAGGGGAAGGATTCAAAATCTCTCTCTGCCAAATTGGCTCTCTGTCTCTCTGATTACATTGGACTGCAGTCACCATCTTGAGCTGTCTGAGGACATTAACAAGTTGTAACCATGAAAGTCTGTCCTGTCTCTGCTGTAAATCCCACATGATGCCTGTGACTCTGTGTGCATTTGAATATTCAGATGATGGGGCTAGCAGAGACCCAGACACTGAATGATATTGCTTGAATACTTGTTTCTGTTATCACAGTCTTGAAAGGCGCTCTGGGAGAATATTTACAGTTTGCATAACCCGGTGGAAATTCTGACTTTTTAGATACAATCAACACTGAAGTTTTCGTATATGTAAACTTGTAACAGCAGGAGTGGTGGATCCACCTTTTTTGAAAAAAGGAACCACATATCGTGCGCATCCTTACCATACATGTGCGTACAGTACATCATAGGTGCGCTCCATCACTACTAGCACTAGCACTGCACCCTACACACAACACTGTCCAGCAAGCAAACTGTTCATGCTGGAGCTGGGGGGTCCATGATAGTCAACTTTACATTCTTCATTTTTATAATCTATCTGTTCTTTTTCTGTTAACATTACACTCTGTGTCAGGTGAATGAGTAACCTGTGTGTTTGGTGTGTTCACAGCAGGTTTCAGGGCCTAAAGAGTAACATATTCAGCCCACTATGAGACTCATCATGGAGAAAAATATAACAGCTGTTTTTATAAAAAGATAGTTCATGAAATGTGAACATTTTCAGAATGTACTTGTACTTTTTTGCACTTAAAACAAAGGGAAATATTTAGAGTTGTCGTTATTTATAGGTTATTATGTTCTGATTTTTTACTGGTCCGGCCCACTTCAGATCAACTTGGGCTGTTTGTGGCCCCTGGACTGAGATGAGTTTGACTCCCCTGCCATAGGCACTTACAGTGAATCTGTTTGTGTCCGCTGAAGGCCAACACACCAATGTTTTCAAAAGGGCCGTCATGATGACACTTTCCAATTCCAGTGAAAATAATAAATCAATGAATACTTAGTCCTTTAGTATTAGATTCACGTCACTGTTATTGTAACAACAATACAATAATTAGGTTCCAGACTCCAGTGGCAACAACACTGGCAAAAATGTTAGTTACCTTCTCAGGCTGGTCTTCACAATGCTCTGCTCATGGGCCCTGGATTAAGATGAGATCAGACTGAGGCTGTTTCCGAAACGGCCTGCTACATACTACTTACTAATGTAGTAGGCAGTAGGTATTGCCTACTACATACTGCATTTGAATTTAGTCTGTAGTCTGACTGTTCTGTTCGATCTGTCATGCAGCATGCTGAGCCAGACTTCGCTGGATTTCCGGTTTTGGAAAGCGGAAGTAAACAACGGCGAAGCCGATAAATAAAATGCTTATTTAGCATCCATTTATGATTTAAAAAGTTAGGAAGTGGTTTATATGTAATTTGATAACTTTCACAGCACCCAAAAACGGATTTCCTCCCGTCAAAAAATGAGGAAAAAGAAAAAGCAGAACGAGCGCTGTGCATTATGGGAAACAGTACGCGAGGAAGACTGGTCCGATCGATGCACACTGAGATATTTTCCTGAATCAGTAGACATCCGGGAAGTTTTGGCATACTGCAGATTTTGCTCTTGTTCAGATACTACTTACTACATACTGAATTTTGGACATATCAGTACGTACTGCTAGTATAGTAGGCGATTTCGGAACAGCCTGAGTCCTGTCTGCAGTGGCGCCGTATAGGGGGGAAAGTTAGGATGATTCTAAGGGCCCATGACTGACAGGGGGCCCGAAAATAATAATTGAAAAAAAAAAAAGAATAATGATAATCATAATTAATATTTTATACAGAATAAGGTCTTTTTTTTTTTTAAACGGTCTTGTTGTCTTCATAAAATGTATATCAGAGGTCTCTACTTTATGTGGGTAAATTCATATTAACCCCCCCTGTATCGGCATGAAATGGTACAGCCCAGCCTGAGTCGCCCGAATCAGCTGTGCCACGCCGTCAGACAGAAGTTGCACAGTGCACAGAGTGGTGGACTAAAGGCAGCTGAAAGGTCTAGAAAGACAAAGTCTGGGTCCCAGAAAAGGAGGGAAAGAAAGGAGAGAGAGAAGAAAGGGCGACAGTATGTCACCCAATTTTTCTCCAGGAAAGGTTGGTATAGTCTTTGAGTGGTTAAAGGTGCACTGTCTCCCCACAACTCCCCTCAACCCAATGAACAAGAAGGTGAGCAACATAGCATGTCAATTAGCATTATTGAAGGGAGTCTGTGGGAATCTATTTTTTCTCTCTCTATCTGTACTATTACAAAACCCTATAAAAACAAAGCTATAGCTAAGCTACATAAGCTACAGCCTGTAGTCTGTTTTGGATGCTGGGCAGGTTGAAGCATTGAGTGATTTAGTCTGTTTTAATGTCACAGAGATTACTCAAATAATACCTTCAAATCAGAGATTTTGATGCTGACTGAATTTTGGGCGGTCCCACGAGGGGCACTTTGTTTAAGTAGCTTTAAAGGGGACATATCACGCTTTTTTCATCAATATATATTGGTCTAAGAGGTCCCCAAAACATGTCTTTAAAGTTTATGCTCAAAAAAACACTTTGAAATCAGATTTTGGCCTGCCTGAAAAGTCGTCTTCTTCATTCCTCATCAGAACACTCTGTTTTCTCTCTGACCACGCCCCCTCCGGAAGTGGATGTGCCTCGGCTCTCCAGCACGTTGATCTAATGTTTACATGTTGGCTGAATATACACGGCTGCTCAGAGATCACGTTCCTTCAACCCTCTGAATCTGATCCAGAATCTGATCCTGACGGAGAGGCGCCTGTAGCAGGACCTTTCTGAAGGATTGGTCATAGATTTAGTGTTTCTTGTTGTTTTATTTATCAGTATGTAGACGTGTGTCTTGGTACACAGCTACGAACATGTAGCTATGTGGCTATGCTAACTAGCGCTAGCACTTATCCATGATAAATAAAAATCATCCACTAGATCTTCAAATCTGCAGACGTGGGGAGTAAAACCGACCTCTGCCAGAAAGGCAGCAGGACCTTTCTGAAGGATTGGTCACAGATTTAGTGTTTCTTGTTGTTTTATTTGTCAGTATGTCGACGTGTGTCTTGGTACACAGCTACAGCTACAGCTATGAACATATAGCTATGTGGCTATGCTAATTAGCGCTAGCACTTATCCATGACAAATAAAAATCATCCACTAGATCTTCAAATCTGCAGACGTGGGGAGTAAAACCGACCTTTGTGTTTATTAAGACAGCCTACAACTAGCATGCCTCCCTCCTAAGCTCCTTGTTAGCACACATGTGTGCAGGTAATTAAAAACGGAGGAGGGATTCAGTATTATTTTATACAGTCTATGGGCTGAACAAGCTCCGAGCTCTGACTCCGTGACAGACCGGATATTGTTGTTACGTAACAAAAACACTGAAGTCTGAAACGGCTGGTTTCACACACATTTACAGAAAGGTGGAGAAATCAGAACAGGGGCAGAATGGATTTTTTTCATTTTCGGGGGGTTTGTAGACATGCCAGGGAAACATATTTCAGGTAAAGAACCATTAAAAAGTCCATTTTGCATGATATGTCACCTTTAACCTCTTAATGATTGTAATTAATAAACTTGATCCGATAAACTTATAAAGTATCAGATCTAGCGTTGCTGATACAGAACAGCATTATAGATCCATTATTCTGCATGATTCAGTGCTGCTCTTTTCTATTTCTGCATTCATTTTTAAAGACTGTTGTAACTTTGATTATGATGTTATTAAAAATGGTATATTACAAGACATATATGGGGCCCAATGTGATGTTTTTTCATGGGGCCCAAAATCCCTGGCGGCGCCCCTGCCTGTCTGTATGATGGGATTGGATCTGATCCTGTCTTGATGTTGGGTCTTTGTTAATAATAGAACATAGAGTACGGTCTAGACCTGCTCTGTTTGGAAAGAGACTGAGGAGAACATTTGTTGTGATTTGTCGCTAGATAGATAATGATTGGTTGATTGATTGATTGATTGATTGATTGATAACCAGTGTTTTAAATAGTCTGGGGTGTTTACTGTATATAGAATGGCCTTTATTTCCACCCATTGTGAGATGATGGCATGCACAGAAGCCTGGCTGGTAGAGTCACAGGACTGGTGTCTCACTCTTTCCACAGACCAATATTTGTTGAAAAACCCTCAGATGGGTACAGTCCACAGCCGTTCCTCCCATACTGTGCTTATCGAGCGCTGAACACTACAGGGGCCCACAGTTGTCAACAGAGCTGTAAGTAAATCATCTTTTTAAAACCAAAATAACTTATACAAACTGAACTTCTCAGAAACATGAACACTGTGACATAAATCAGCATGATAAGAACTAACTAATGACAGAAAAATGTCTGCTCTAAATCTTTTAGCTTTACAGTCAGTGAACACCTATGGCATCTTATTTAATATACTTTGTGTGGTGGGGGGGCTATCAGAGACTCAACCTGGGTATACACACACACACACACACACACACACACACACACACACACACACACACACACACACACACACACACACTTTTCAATATGTGAGATGCTCTTGGCACATGATGTTTTGCATCTGCTCAGTGGCAACTTGGGGCTTGGTCCAAGTGTGTGGAGCCTTTATTCCTTTATTCAGATCCCCATCAGCTGCCACTAACGCAGCAGCTACTCTTTCGGGGGTCCACATAACACAAACATAACATACAAAATATACATGAGATATAAAAACAGAAGATGCTACAAACAGGAAAATACAACAATTGAAAATGCTACAAACATAAAGAAGAAACAGAAAATTTCCAAGAATACACATAATGGATGTAATGTACACACTCCCCTGAATGAATATCAATAAATATTACATAACAGCAGATCAAATTAAGACTAGGTTAATGTTAAGGTGTTCCTTTAAGAGTCTTTTAAAACTGGCTTTACTGCCTTATGAATTCTGTATCACATCTGTCGAGGATTGACTTCATGATAAACTGTTAAAAATGTCTTCTCCACATTCAGGTCATCATTCACAGAATGGACCTCCATAAGGATGAGAGTGCACATCACAGCTGCAGCTCCATGCAGCAGAAAGTGGAGATGCAGACTGTCAGACGCAATACAAGGGCAAACTTTTGGTGATTCTAGAGGATAGAGTCGATTCTCAGTAAACATGGTGCTCAGGGTTAAAAACAAACACTTTTAGTTTGGGTTTTCAGAACATTGATTTGATTTTCTGTGCCTTCCTTTTAAATTCAGGCATGAAAGTGTCTTTTTTTTTTGCTTCATTAAATTTGCTTAAATTCATCTCCATCATAGTATTTTATTGAAGCAAATTAAGTGTTGAATTAAATAATAAGTATAAATATTCACTGAATCAGCCTAAAATTGAGTTTAACAAATGAATATAAATGCA